>NW_026862305.1:0-89729 GCF_026571515.1 Ruditapes philippinarum | reverse complement strand
GGTAAATATTCCCTAAAAATCGCCATTTTTTCCCATCATTGAAATTGCCCCCCCCCCATTTAATTTTTAAAATTTTTTGCATGGAATAAGCCATCCCAAATTTAAATGTTTCGGGTTTCTTATAAACCCAGGACACTGTCTTTTGATATTACAATTTTCTTTAAATAATGATTTCTAAATTCATTTTTTTTTTTTAAAAAGGAATTTTTATTCCCTTTTCAAAGGCACCCCTTTAGCTCACTTTCAAAAATTAAACTAAAAAAAATTGATATTTTTAAAAGGGAAAAAAAATTAAATATTCATGTTTCAAATAAAAATTTGGGCTTTATATTTTTAAAAAAACCCTGACTAAATTTAAATTATGTTATCACATGGCAGTTTGAAAAATGCTGAACTTTAAAAGGGACTTCTTTTAAAAAATTTGACATTAACCTGGAAAAATGTTTTTTTAATTAAAACCTTTTTAAATTTTAATTAAAAATAGTATATATATTATAGAAGGGTGAAAATCTACATTGAACAAAATTTAATTTTTTTTAAGCTTTTAAAAATAAGTTAGCATTTTTTGCCATAAAACCAAAAATATTAGTACTTAGTATTTGGTGAAAATTTTGGGAAAGTTAAACCTTATTAAAATTTAAATCAAGAAATTTTCTTTTATAAACATAGTGAACAAAGCTGATTATTTAAAGGCCCAATTTGTTAAATGTAGTTTTTTTAAATTATATAAAAATTTTTATAGGGAAATTAAAATGTTAATTTTTTTGATGTCCTTGAAAAAGGGATTTTTGATGTTTTATAAAAAATATCCTGCCCAAGAAAGTAAAAATTGATTAACATTTTTTTTTAAAATTTTAAATTTTTACCCATTTGTTTTAAAACCTGCTGGGGGAAAACAAAAGGGAAAAACCCCTTGCCATATTGTAAAAACCCTTTTGGGCCACTATTTAAGAGAAATATTAAGAATTAACCCCCCAATCCGGCTGTAATTGTTAGTAATGCTCTTTGTTGTATGCGGGTTTAAAGTCTGTTACACAGAGTCAGTAGGAAAAGGGTTTTAACATGTTTTTAAGTGAAATATTAAAAATTTTAAGTTAAATTTATAAAAAATTTTAAAAATAATGAGAAAAAAAATTTTAAAGCTGCTGCCCTTTAATACTGATTTTATCTGTCTTAAGATGCTAGAAGAAAAATAATTTTTGTAACATATGAAAGTAAGTTTTCTTTTAGTGTACTGTGGGTAATACTACTGGGTAAGGGTCCTGATGCATCAATAAATTTTTATGTGTGTTTTCAGGGAAAAGGAAAATTTTTTGACAGATATAGTTTGATTTTGTTAGGTATTTTGAAGGGATTCCCCCTTTTAAAATTCAAAATATGGAATTTCATGTTGAATTTCCCCCGGGCTTTTCTGGAAAAAAAATTGTAAAAATTTTTTTTTGGAACTGGTGAGTGAAAAAAAGGGCTGTCAGGGCCCCTTTTTTAAGGTTTTCTCAAAAAATTTTCATTTTGGGGGCCGGCGGGGCTAGGGGTTTTAAACCCTTTTGGACTAAGTAATTTTTATGATGGTGTTTGCGGGGTTAAAACCCCCATCAGGGGCAAGTTTTTTTTTGAGCAAAAATTTACCCCCATTGTCAGTACGGGTTTGGGTTTTCCGGGAAATGATTGGAAAGGGTGTTTATAAGTTTTTAGTAAAAAATTGGGAAACAAAAATAAATTTTTTTTAAAAACCAAATTTTTGTTCTAAAACCGGGAAAAAAAAAATAAAAAAGTTGAAAAAGGTTTTTAAAAGTTTTTTGGGGGACTTTTTACCCTTAAAAGGGACTCACCCCAATTTTTTTTTAAATAAAGGGAAAACCTGAAACTTTTTCCTATATTTTTTTACCCTTTTTATTTTTTGTCTGGCCAATAACTTTTGTGCAAATTTTTAGATCATTCCTTCTCCCCATTTTTCCAGTATCATCATTTTTTTGTGTGCAAAATACAAAATGTAACCCAAAAATTGACAAATTAGACAAAGCATTACACAATTAATTGATTTTTAATTTAATTCTGAACATATTTCTTTATTATCCTTTCCATTTTAAGTGCTTCATTTGATTTATGTGAGAATGTTAAATTTTATGTTTTTTTGTCAGTGAAGCTTCTTTAATTTACAACAGAGCACTTGCACATTAGTAATAAATAATCAAAGTAATTGAACTCTTAGTTTACACAGGTAACCAGTAAGACATACAACATTGATGATTTATATTAAAGGAGTGATTTTTACATTCATTCCAATCTTGTCAAGTTAATATCAATTTTATGAATGACTGGCGTCAAGGCTAGTGATTAACTAGTCAAATAAATTTTATAAAATGCTGGTTAAAGCGTTATTATAAAGTTAATGATATTAACAATCAGGTCAACCTTTATAATGATCAATCCTTTATAAAGGAAATATTTCAACTTTTATTTAAGTCTTTGAAAACAGTTAAAATTTTCAACTTAATGCAGCACTTGGTTTGTCTCAAATCAGAATCCATGCAGTCTGACCAGGCTCAGTATTGTAAGCTGACCAAATTTTGATCTTGATGAATTGACAGCTTCAAAAATTAAAGTTTGACAAGGGTTAAATGATTTATAGACACAACAACATTAACTTAAATAATTAGCCATTGTGATCTGGCGTGAACCATGTTCACTGAATAGTTATAATTATGAAAGGTTTGCAGGTTTTTGTAAACATCATTAATGTCATTATTTAAACAGTTTTGTGTAAGTTGCACCTGAGGATTAAATCCATTATTTTTTTGGAACTTGATTAGTGAAAATATTTTTTTTTTATTTCTTCACAAAGGGTCATTGTTGCAAGGATCTGCCATTGTGTTAAAGGGGGAGTTTACATGCCTTATATGATAAAGTCAAAGAGATCTACTGTAATGAATGCTATATTTGTACATTATTCTATGAAAAAAACTCCGTAATTCTTATATAAACAATGCAGTATAATTTACTCCGTACAATTATTTCTTTACTTGTCATAGCAATAATTTCATGATTTTTTTGTCAAAAATTGTTACTATGTTGTTTTGACATTTTTTTAATAGCAATGGTAACTAATTGTAATTGAAAGTGTATTAAATTGATACAATTATGTATTCTATCAGTCATATTTTATAATTAAAAACTTATCTAGTAACTTGAAAATCTAATTTGTTCCTCTCCCAACTTTGTCCTTATTTAAATGATTGATGATAAAATGGTTCATACTAATGAGATACTAGTTTATTCCTTAACCTGCTAAAATTGTTTAAAGAATTTGCCAATTAAGCTTTGAATTTGGAGCAGTCCATTTAAAGTTCAAGAAATTTCATTAGCATAACACAAAAAATATTGACTACCAAGTTGTACTGCATGGGTATATAGGCTGGCCTGGCTCTTATATTCTGGTATATATCAGTTATAGTTCCAGCAGGTTAACCTTTTACCCCATGAGCATATTGCGAAAAATGGCCATTTTCATTGAAAAGCCTCCTGTAACAAGTTCAAACTGCTATGAAACTATGAAAAATGCTTCAATGCTGATGAAACTTGGCACAAATGTTGACTAGACCATAGCCTCTGTAACAGCATGCTCAATCGTAAATTTCCTGTTACCATGGCAACGGGGGACGTCTTCAAAATAGCCCAAAAATCAATATTTTTGCATTGTTTTTTCCATCAAAACTGATTTCCCAAGTGCTGCAACTTCTCAATGAATTGAGATAGAGTAAAAGGCTTTTCAGCGTCGGTTACTAGTTACCCTAAGATCGACCTGAGGCCATTTTTAGCCTGTCACATGTCCAAAATTTTCTTGGCGAAAATTTGGATGGGGGACGGTGCCGAAAAAAGGTCACTTTTTTAACATCAATTCTCAAACGAAAAACAGTGTTTGGGGCCTAAATAGGGCATTTTTTCACTGTTTGAGGCCTCAAAAAAGGGGGGGGGGTGGGGCAAAAAGCCGTCGAAACACGCTTATATAAGGGAAAAGGTTAATCAACTGGTGGTCAATGTTGCTTAGACTCCATTCACTATTATAAATGCCACACAGTGCTGTTGGTTTGTTTGAGTAATTAATGTTTTTAATGTGAGAAAGTTTGTGTCTCAGATTCTTCCATACCAGAAATAATAGAAGAATTATGGATTATTTTCTATAAGCTTGCAAAGGCTGAAAAGTCACCAAACAGTGTCTGTGTCCTGTATGACTGTTTTACAACAATTCTATATTATAAATATCCTACAAAATAACAAACTTGATTGTATGAGTAAATTATTTTACTGTCTCATTACAGGTGGGTGTTTAGTTCTGTGAGTATTGAAGATGTTGTCCGCAGAAGGATTAATGATCGTCTTCACAGTGTCAAACCCACTTTCATAGGTATGTTCTTTACACATTGAGTATATTCACACCTGCTTTCATAGGTATGTTCTTTACACACTGTTAATTGTAACACCCACTTTCATAGGTATGTTCTTAACCCACTGTTAACATTCAAACCCACTTTCATAGGTATGTTATTTACGCATAGTTCTATACACACTGTTTATTATTTCCATTACACATGTACTCAGTGTCTATTTAATGTCTCATTATATGTCACACCAACATTCAGAAAAATGTTCTATACACAGTGTGCATTATATGTCACACAAACATTTTGAAGTATGTTTTCATTACACAGTGTGCATTATATGTCACACTAACATTTAGAAATATGTTCATTCCACAATGTGCATAATATGTCACACCAACATTTAGAAATATGTTCTATATACACAGTGTGCATTATATGTCACCACCAAAATTCAGAAATATGTTCATTACACAGTGTGCATTATATGTCACACTAACAATTTTGAAGTATGTTTTCATTACACAGTGTGCCATTATATGTCACAACCTAACACATTTAGAAATATGTTCATTCCACAATGTGGCATAATAGTCACAGCCAAACATTTAGAAATATGTTCTATACACAGTGTTCATTATAATGTCAACCAAATTCAGAAATATGTTCTATACACAGTGTGCATTATATGTCACACAAACATTTTGAAGTATGTTTTCATTACACAGTGGTTGCATTATATGTCACACTAACATTTAGAAATATGTTCATTCCACAATGTGCATAATATGTCACACCAACATTTAGAAATATGTTGAATGTTCTATACACAGTGTTCATTATATGTCGCACCAAAATTCAGAAATATGTTCATTACACAGTGTGCATTATATGTCACACTAACATTCAGAAATATGTTCATTACACAGTGTGCCTTATATATCACACCAACATTCAGAAATATTTTTATTTCACAGTGTGCCTTATAGGTGACACCAACATTTAGAAAAATGTGCTATTTACAGTGTTCATTATATGTCACACCAGCATTTAGAAATATGTTCTATACACAGTGTGCATTATATGTCACACAAACATTTTGAAGTATGTTTTCATTACACAGTGTGCATTATATGTCACACTAACATTTAGAAATATGTTCATTCCACAATGTGCATAATATGTCACACCAACATTTAGAAATATGTTGAATGTTCTATACACAGTGTTCATTATATGTCACACCAAAATTCAGAAATATGTTCTATACACAGTGTGCATTATATGTCACACAAACATTTTGAAGTATGTTTTCATTACACAGTGTGCATTATATGTCACACTAACATTTAGAAATATGTTCTATACACAGTGTTCATTATATGTCACACTAACATTTAGAAATATGTTCATTACACAGTGTGCATTGTATGTCACACTAACATTTAGAAATATGTTCTATACACAGTGTGCATTATATGTCACACCAGCATTTCGAAATATGTTCATTACACAGTGTGCATTATATGTCACACCAACATATAGAAATATGTTCATTACACAGTGTGCATTATATGTCACACCAACATTTAGAAATATGTTCATTACACAGTGTGCGTCAATATTACATTTTTGTAAGCCATACATCACAAATACATTTGGTCATTGATCACAAAAACTGTGATGTTGTGAAGTATGTACATTTTTAATAACTATTTGAATAGAATTTATGTTTCATGGAAGTCAAATAATGATATCTGAAATGAATACATTGTATAAATATTTAAACAGTTTTGCAAATACTTGTAACTGCTCTATTGAAAAATGAATGCTGAACAGCATTTTGCTCTTTTACAATGATTAAAGGTAGGAAATTAGATTTCATGTATTTTTCTTGCCATTTTTGGCAAAAAGTACCTAGCACAGTGTTGGAAATATAAAACACCATAAAATGAACTTTTTGTATCCTCCATTTTGACTCTTTGGCATTGTACATTCTAATTTTATTATAATTGTCTTCAGTAACAACTGAAGCCTACTAAATGATAAAATCCAATAAAAATCAATAACCAAATTGTTGAGGACATCATTCCATTAGATATTGGAATAACTTGGGTCAATTCATCAGGAATTTTAGTTTGATTGCGATTTATTTTAAAGATTTGGAAAAAATAAGCATATTCATTTTGCCATTGTGAATAGGTCAGACAGTTTGTTTGTACCAAGGTATGAGATTAGGAAATTCCACATTCGCAGAGTTCCAGAAAACATCTAGTGACCTTGAAAAATGACATTCATATCACACATATATTAAATGTAGCAATTTACTATTTATTAAATCTTAACCTGCTGAATTCTTGTGATAGATTTGCCCTGCTTTAAATTTGGAACAGTCTAAGGGATTTCAGTATCAAAATACATATATTTAACTACCAACAACATAGAGCACAGACATTCAGGCTGGCCTGGCTCTATACTGGCCTGACTCTATACTGGCCTGACGACTTTACTGGCCTGGCTTTATACTGGCCTGACTATACTGGCCTGGCTCTATACTGGTCTGACTATACTGGCCTGGCTCTATACTGGCCTGACTATACTAGCCTGACTCTATACTGGCCTGACTATACTGACCTGGCTCTATACTGGCCTGACTCTATACTGGCCTGACTCTATACTGGCCTGACTATACTGGACTGGCTCTATACTGGCCTGACTCTATACTGGCCTGACTATACTGGCCTGGCTATACTGGCCTAGCTCTATACTGGCCAGACTCTATACTGGCCTGACTATACTGGCCAGACTCTATACTGGCCTGACTATACTAGCCTGACTCTTTACTGGCCTGGCTCTATTACTGGCCAGACTATACTGGCCTGAGCTCTATACAGGCCTGACTCTATACTGGCCTGACTATACTGCCCTAGCTCTATACTGGCCTGACTATACTGGCCCTGGCTCTTACTGGCCTGACTCTATACTGGCCTGACTATACTGACCTGGCTCTATACGGCCTGACTTTATACTGGCCTGACTCTATACTGGTCCTGACTATACTGACCTGGCTCTTATACTGGGCCTGAATTATACTGGCCTGGCTCTATACTGGCCTGACTCTACACTGGCCTGGCTCTATACTGGCCTGGCTCTATACTGGCCTGACTCTTTACTGGCCTAGCTCTATACTGGCCTGACTCTATACTGGACTAGCTCTATATTGGCCTGACTCTATACTGGTCTGGCTATATACTGGCCTGACTCTATACTGGCCTGACTCTATACTGATGGCAAAGGCTATAATTACTTCCAGTTTCAGCAGGAGAAGTTTAGACTTTAGACTAAAAATGTAAAGGTAGTGAAGAAATTGTTTAAATGGTATGAAACTATTAATTTGTTTATAAGCTATTATATAAGATTATAGATTTTGTTAAATTTTATCAAATTTCTTAGTTCTTTTGTTAAATTAAAATATGATAACATTATACTGTACAACAGTTCATACAGTAGAAATAAAAGGCATTTTGTTGCCTTGTTCTAAATATATACAGAAATGTTGTTTTGTTGGCTTTTATTATGAACTTTATTTCTGAAATCATGAAAATCCTGATATTCACTTTATTTAGTTTTTCCATTTGCCAGAAAATTATAAAAGATAATAATTTACAAAAACACAATATGGTTTATAATAATAAAGTGAATACAGCTGGGCCAAAGATTCATACACTCTTGAAACAATATAGAAATTGCAAAATATGAAAACATCATACATTTGATTCTATTCTGTTTTTTCTTCTCTGGCTATATCAAGTTATTATTGAACACACATTGGCTATATCAAGTTATATTGAACTCACATTATATAATTCATAATATAGATTCTTCATTTTTTAGGTCATTTACAGTTAGTTGGTTTTACATTTGGTGACATCACGCCATGTATTCGTAATGTAAAAGTGTTTGAGTGTGCCGATGGTGTACAAGGATTCAAACCTGCGTCCTGGTCTAGTGTAACACAACCTCCGGCTGGTCTTGACAAGATGTCAAGTTTCCAGATTGTGCTCGAGGCCGATATAGCGTCAAGATGTGAGGATTTTCGTATGGTGTTTCGAGCCAGAGCAGGCGGAGAAAGGTTAGATAATCTTGAATAGATTTTGTTGGTTTTATGCATGATGGTTTATAAATGAAATGTTGATTCAAAATAACTCTGTGTACAATATAGAGGCTATGTATGTACTAAGTCCCATTATAATTTTTTTCCATCCATGTTTTTTTAGATCACCTGACACAAAATCTTTGAGTTATGCTCACAATAAAAATGAAAAAGATACTGTTGCTATAAAAAAGGGCGTTAAATATGACCCTCTTGTTTAGTCTTTTCTATGAAAAGATAACATTATATTGCCTTAGTGTGTAATGTAGAGATGAATGTGTGTTAAATCATAGGTTATTTTTAAAAAAAGTTGAGAAAAGAAAAACAAATAAAAAAGCTAAGACAGATAACATGATCTGAGATGTCAGAGAATAACTTACTTCTGATTTTTGCACAGGACTGAACCAACCTGACTGTACTTGAATAAAATCAAATAATAAATAAATAAATTGTTAAATGTCAAAAAATGTAACTGTTCCTTTTGACAATAAAGGTGGGGTATAGGATGTTCTTAAGACATAAAAATGCTAAGTAATAGAAGCCTTATGCTAATATTCTAAAATATTTTTTTAGCAAGCAAAGTTTCTGTAAAATGATACTATTTTGAGAAGACAACTGTAGCTTCTATCAGATCTGAGCATTGTGTTGAAGTTTTATAATATAATTTATCTGCATTATAACATCTATAGATCTTGTGTCTCAGCAGAAAATATTTAAGTCTTCAGATTGATTGTTACTTGAAAAGGTCAAAGCTCTTTGTAATATCTCTTTAATGTCAGAACCTTTTAAACCAGGAGGTGGAAGAAAAGAAAACATTTATATTTTCATCCATTAAAATTGCCTCAAAAATATTTTTTAAAAAATCAGTTGTTTTATGTGGAGTAAAATTTGTCATAGACGAACATTCATGCGTGCCCAAGAGAGATAAAGTCATTTTCCATCAAAGATGATAAGTTTGTAAGGCAAAAATATTTTAGAATAATGGATCTTAAAACATGCAGATATAAGAAAATTAACTAATGTGTCACTTAAAAGGTTTGATTGGAGAAGAAAATTGCCAATAAGAATTATATGATGTACATGACGTTTGTATAGAAAACAAGTTTTAGTCTGCTGGTGGACAACTATCACTATACCAATGTGACCTGTAAGTACAGACCAGGATCAGCCAGCTCAGATGTCTGATCTTTGTGTGCACTGGTTTAATGTGTAGAATATGTTACAACTAGCAGTTAAGTAAATGTGAAATACATCAATGTGGCAATGATAATTATAGTTTTAACTTAATATGTATCAAATCAAATGTCAATATAAGTGTTCTATTATCTGATAATTATAATGTAGTAAATTGAAGCCACATGGGTAGATTATAATTTGCTTTCTTTAACAACTTTTACTTAATGTATCTGCCTATTGTATGAATGAATCTTGTTAAAAATGTTGCAGTTGCTTACAAAAGTACAATGTTTCAGTGTTTGGAGGGGCTACTTCATGTTTTCCCTTCAATAACTATTACTATGCTAAATACCTTCTATGGACAATCCCATCTTTCAATCTGGACAAAACCATTCATGAATATTAGGGAAAATTTTAAAATATATCCTGAGTGTAGATTAGATGACAGAGATACACTACTTGCAGGATATAATTAGTTGCCATCAGTAAGCTCATACTTGTTTCTGTGTTGGTGTGTTTGCAAACCAGTAAGCAGATGGAAGCTTGTTTGTGAGATTTGCTACTGATCCTTTTTTGTGTGTCTGGAAACCTTATAAAAACATGTATGATAATAATATGCAATAAATGATTATTAAACAAAAAAAGTGTCTCAATTTTTCTATAATGCTGGCTGAGAAATGTAAGCAAGCTTAATTACGTCTCAATACCACAATTTCCCTTTTATATTGTCAGCTTAGTTCAACCTGAAATCAGATTTTATTTGGAATGTATCACACTTATCAATTAATATAGCTTGTCTCAAAGGTATAGTTATCATAATGTATGCTCAATACAGACCATTTTGTGCTAATGTAATCCATTCAGAATAATAAAAAAGAAAATTTCAAAATGTGTTTTCTACGGAATAGATGAAACAAAATAATAAGCTTCATTTAACCCATAAAATAACCTTCTGAATTTCTTAACTTATGGTGTCCTTGCCTTTCAGAAACTTTAACATTGGTTATAATTCTTTTTATTTCTCAATGGATTGTCTTCATACTTAGACTCAACAACCCTTTTGACAAGACCTTTAAGTGGACCAGACCTTAACTTATAAATGACCTTGACTTTCATGGTCATACCATGGACAAAACACTCTAAATGACACAAAAGATGTGTTAAATATTTCAAATAAAATTTTACCCTTAAACTGATCTTGACTACCAATGTCAAAACTTATACTTGGTCAAACAGCATTTTTTGCAAAACTGACATGTTGTTCAAGTTAAAAGTAGACCTCAAAGTGACCTTGACTGTCCTGATTACTGTTATTTTGCTAAAATTTCCAGAACATTGTCATAAATTTTAATGGATAGATTTGAATCATATTAGCACAAAAGAATTCTTATGTTACACACAGGAATGGTTTTATTATTACTTCTTATGACAACACAGACATGTTGAATGGTTTTATTAAGATATTGATCTGTAAATGACATTGGCTATCAAGGTCAAATATGAAATCTTAACTATATTTTGTAAAAACAAATTATGTTTTCTTGGAGAATTCTTTATTACAATATTCTTCCTCCAATATTTTTGATCTAGATTTAAGGAAACTTAAGCTCCTAGATAATAAAAGCCCAGAACTTCAATATTTGGCATCAATTTGTAGCCTTTTACTTAAGTTATAATAACCCTAACCCTGAGGTCAAAATTGGCCCTACCCTGGGGCATCACATGCCATAAAGCTTGTTTAACCCTTTCCCCCATGAGCATATTGTGAAAAATGGCCATTTTCACTGAAAAGCCTCCTCTCACAAGTTCAAACTGCTATGAAACTATGAAAAATGCTTCAATACTAATCAAACTTGGCACAAATGTTAACTGGACCATTGCCTTTGTAACGACATGCTCAGTCTTAAATTTCCTGTTACCATGGCAACGAGGGGACATCTCAAAATTGCCAAAAATCACTTTTTTGCTTCGATTTTTTCCATCAAAATTTATTTCAAAGTGCTGCAACTTCTCAAGGGATTGAGGTAGAGTCAAAGGCTTTTCAGCGTTGGTTACACGTTACCTTATGATCGACCTGAGGTCATTTTAAGCCTCTCACAAGTCCAAAATTTTCTTGGCGATGAGGGGGACTCCGCCCCCCTTCAAACCCCCCAAACAGAAGGGGGCACATCCCCCTTCTGGCAACCCCCTGATGTCATATTTGGATGGGGGACGGCGCCGAAAAAATGGTCACTTTTTTTAACAACATTTCTCAAATGAAAAACAGTGTTTGGGGCCTAAATAGGGCATTTTTTCACTGTTTGAGGCCTCAAAAAGGGGGGGGGGGGCAAAAAGCCGTCGAAACACGCTTATATAAGGGAAAAGGTTAATCATTTAGCATTATAAGGATAATTAAGAACATTTTAGGTCAAATTTCATGAATAAGTCTCTTCCCTAAGTGCAAGATTATATATGATTACTCAAACAAATCATATCTGGGCATGTATTACCCCGCCTCAGAGGTGCTCATGTAGGGATATCAAAATGAAAATTTGAAGTTTAGAGTAAAGTCGGACTAAATTTCAGTTTGAGCAGGTTAAGTCAAGATGTGCAATAACTGGCATATTTTATGATATTGTTTGATTTAACAAATGACTCAGTCATTATATACTGTATCCTTAACCACTTAAGTTGATAACTACTTATAAAACATTACATCCTCATTTAATATATATAGATTAAATGTTTTTCATGTTGTAAATTTTTCTCAAGTCATGAAAAGTATTTTCCAGTTAAGTATATTCCACATAATATATTATAGGAGAGAATTTTTTCTGTTTCAGAGTTGGTTTAAGTTTTGACACAGCTGTAGAAGAATTACGTATAAAAGGCAAACTTCAACTAATGCTGCATATGACAATGGAAGTACCCTTTCCTCATATCACCAAGGCAACAGTTTCTTTTTCTGAAGAGTAAGTTATAAAGAATAGTTATAAAGAATAGTTCAGAAACCTAAAACAGATGTGTGGTTACAAAGATTTGCTAGCTGGCAAAACTGTCTATATTGGTAACATGTCAGATGTAGATGTTGGCTTGGTTGTCTCTATTGATGACAAAAGTCTAAAATTTTCTAGTGACCTTTCAGACCAGTGTTTAATATTACCACACCCAGGGATGTTCCCTTAAACAAAAAGGCTAGAGTTAAGATATTTGGCATGAAGCATCATTCAGTAAACCCCTTTTAAAGTTTATCAAATTATCCAATATTATTAAAACTATGGGGCTTTGGTCCAAATTGTCATTTCCTGGTGATCAGGGGGTTATTCTTCTTATATATAAATAAAAAATCTTCTTATAAACTCAGGTGAGCTGTATAGGATCATCATGACTCTCTTGTATTTTAAATCATGTCACCTATACAGTTTTTAGACCGCTTTAATTTCAATAAGGATTTTATTGAACATAGTTTGCAATGTGGTCTCAAGTAGTATTAAAAGTAGATTAAGAAAATATTAATTGATGTAGTGGAAACTGGTTCCCATGGTGATGATATTGATGTCTATAAACAGTCTATAAGGGCATGACACTAAATTCTTAATTTGAAATCTTGGCTTTGAAGTACTTCAATAGCATCAAACATTGAAGAAAATACATAAAGCTATCTTCTCTAGAGTCAGTTAATAGTTCAAAGTGTGTCCTTTTAACATGTACTACTTTTATGTTGTTCTTTTTTTTTTGCTGATTGCCATAGGTTGCCATATTGATGATAATAATTTAGATAATCAAAATAAACCAAAGAATCACTATATGAGAAATTGATGAAGTGGACAATATATTAATTATGAAGATATATAACCCTAAATAGTCTCATCGGAATAATCAGGATGTTGATTGATTGCGAGTAATTTACATCTGTCTGCAATAAAGATCCAATACTATATAGGCAGTTGACTGCTGGATTTGTCCAGTATTGAATTTGGTATATTCAATTTTTCAAATTCAAAGTTTAAAGGGATTTCAAGCCTTGTGTATGCTGGCTTGGCTGGCATACTGATCTGGTCACTTAGATGTGCAGGCTGATTGGTATCAGAAATTTGAAATTATCTACTCAACAGAGCACAACATACTGTGTTATTGTGATCACTCACCATATGTCTGTCCACCCTTCTTTTATCAACATCTAAATCACCGGGTAACCCCAAAACTTTCTTAGGTGATTTTCTTGAATATTCAATTATTGTAATTGCAAGGACTAGAGCTATTGTATTTGGCATGAAACATTGTCTAGCTCTACCAAGGCTGTTCAAATTATAGCCCAGAGTTCGAATTCAGTGGGATCATGGATGGAGATATGGTAATCTCTGGTTGGTTATCCAAGAAAGCTGGTTAGGTTCATCAACAACAAAGATATGATTCAAAAATTGGTTTAAATTGGCATAAAATTCAGACTGCAAAGGTTACAGAGCTTGGATATTTGGCATGAAATATTGTCTAGTAGACTTCTTGTAAGGCTGTTCAAATTTAATTTTGAATTAAACTTGTGTTATATTAGAGTAGTATGTTTATGTATGGTGATTATGTTGTATTTCAGACCAGAGGTATGGTTTAATGTCACAGTATTGAACGCTCTACAGCTGATGGAGGTGCCATTGATAAAGTCTTGGATACATATTAATGTAATGGAGGGTATTTCTAAAGGTATAGATTAAAAATAAAAATGAATATTGATTGCAGTTTTTATTGCTAAATATAATACTTTAACCAGGCCATTAGAACAGTACCAAGAATAATATACATACATCACTTAACCCTAATAACCTGCTGAATTTTCTTAAATGGACGTGTCCTGCATCCATTTTTCATTCATCAATTGTAGCGATATCAAAAGTTACCTGGCCACCAGTATTGACATTTGTCAAACTTGCCTGGCTTAAAACTGGTGGCAGACGGTCATCACTTTCAGTTTCAGCTCGGTGTAGGTTTAAACATAATCTTGTCAGTGGCAGAGTTATTAAGGTTGCTTAAATTAGTGAATTAGCCATCATCTTTCATTTACATAGCACTTTAGAGCTCAGATTTTCTTTTTGGTCTTCATCAAATTTTACTTTATCTACTAAAACTGTGATAATCAATGGAGTAATGCAGGATTTTTATGACCACTTTGTTTTGTTGTTATATTGAAGTTACAGTTATTTTGTCAGCATTTGAATAGTTTCAACTTTTCATCTACTGGTTCATTACAATGTTTAAACCTAGTAACTTAAATCGAAGCCTGCTGCTACCTGTACGACCAGTGCAGATCAAGATCAGGGACAGGTAACAGCCATGCTGACTGATCATTGACGGCACTGTTTGTTATTCCAGTCACTACATATCTTGAAGGTTTATGTAAAGATTGACAGATGTAAAATATTAACATGGTAAGGGTTACATATTTTGTATGAGGAAGCTATCAAGTTATTTATAAGAATTAATTACAGGAAGATGCCTGCTCTCATTGTCAAAGATCTGAAATATTCCAGTTTGTCCTGAATGTAGTATCAATATAACCAAAAAATATATATTGAAGAAATGATACTCCCTCTTGTTTGAAATTTGAGCATTGAAAGTGTTTTATAAAAAATTGTCTAATAGTGTTATTTTATCCCTGTTTCAACACAGGATAACACTGCTCCTGTAGGATATGTATTATCAGATTACATTTTTTCACCCCTATCATTAACTTAATAGCTACTAGTATACAGGCTTTCAGTAGATAAATAATGCAGTATCAGTTTTAGAATAACAAAAACTTTCAATCTGATACTGTATATATGGTATATTTGAATGCTATAATATATCAAAGAAAGTGAAGTTTGCATTGTTTGTTATAAACAGTCATACAAAATTTAATCTGCAAATATTGATCTCCCGAAAGCTCAGCATCTTTGAAATGTAAGACAAGAAATTCTTACTTTGTGGCGGAAAAGGTTAAAGCTTGGCAATTATTCTGAAAAAGGGTGATGATTATATAAAAAAATGGATATCAGTTATAACATTCAACAAGTAGACTAGACTATAAGTTATGTTCTCAAAATAAGAAAATCCTTTACCCTTACCCTGCTGAATTTCTAATATTGACTTGTCCAGCTTTCATTTTTTTGGATTGTCCATTTTCAATTTTTAAGGGTAATCAAGCTAAAAAGTTTAAATAAGTCAGCCCACCAGTATAGAGCCTGGTCAGACTGCAGGACAGGCTCTATACTGGTGGCAAAGTCAATCACTTAATGTTCAAGCACAAGTTTTAAGAGTTAAAAATGGTAAGTTCCAGATACATAGCAGGACATTATAAAACATTTAGCAGTGCAAGACATATGATTGCACACCCTTAAAATTATATGATGCATTAAATTTGGAATTGTGCGTTAACCCTGCTGGTAGCAACAGAATCTGCTCATGTGACTAGTGCAGACCAAGATCATTCAACACATACATGCCTTCTGATTGTGGTCTGATTTAAAATATTCCCCTTTAAGTGAAGAATGGTTTTGTCTTGATTGAAGAATTGATAAGTCCATTTAAGATATTTAGGGTGGTATGGTTAAAATGTTTCAATATTGGGCAGCCAGGCAGAGTATAAAAGTCTTTTTAGGCTGTATACGGTTCTAAATTTGTAATGTTAGTATATTATTGCTGCTGGTAATAAAACTGAAAGTGATGTGAACAAAAACAATTTTATGACCATATTAATGTAGGTGAGACTGTCACGCAAAAAAAAATGTTTACAGGCAAAAATGATGAATGCTACATATTAGATCTTCAAGTTAGAGCTTTGCAGTGATGAAAATATTAAGTAGTAAAATACAGGAAGTTGTTAGACCAAGATTAAGTAAAGCAATTCTTCAGTGTAATAGGATGGTAGTCTTCACAAATCTTCCTGTTTTATTCTTTTCTTTTTAATATCGGTTTAACTATTGATTTTCTCACTTTAAGTGACACTAAGTACTAAAACAATACTATCTTTTTTTGTTATTGCTGTTGCTCGTTGTATAGCTTTTCTGTACTCGAAATTTTGTATGTGTGTGCTTGAGTGTATGTGCTTGCGTGCATGTGTGTGAGTGTGCATGTTGAGATTATTTTCTCTCCGAACAAAAGTGAAACTCTAAAACTTTAGTCATTTTAAGTTTACAATTTTAAAATTTTTATGATAAAGAAGAATCTAAATGCAGTCACTATGAGTTTTGAATTAGATTTTAAGATGATTTGTGATTTTTCAGTTAGTTTATCACAAAGTTTAGAAAAAAGATTTCTTGCTATGTTTTGTAAATGAACTACATGTATGTCAGTTATTTCTGATGATTCAGTAAATTTTGCAACATGATATAAATGACATTCTATCTGTTCTAGTTTTCCAAAGTATTGAGAATCTCTGCTGAAATGAAATGGTCTTTGAATACCTATGACAAAAACATCATTATAAAATTCTCAATATTTAAGCTCAAATTTATAAAAACAATTTGAGTCTATAATCCAAACTGACCCAATTAGTGGTAATATTGAACAGTTGGTAAATCTTTTGTCTGCAACTACATACCTCATTGACAATTTGACCATTAAAAGATCTCTGTTGAACTTCAAACTTCACATAATTATTATGTCATTGTGATAATAATTGTGGCCTTGTTTTATTTGTAGTTCACTTAAACATAATGGTTTTTGAAGAATTATACCCTTCACTGAAATATGCCTGTTATGAAGTTTTTCTAGCTTACTTATTTTTCATGATTCTAGGCAAAGCTGTATTAGTTATAATCAGAGAAAGCCTGGGTTTTATGTCACTTATTTGACAAAAAAGTAGGAGAAATTTAGACAGCTCATTTACCAAAGCTCTCAACAAATAGTCTTATAAGTACTTGCAATGTCTGACAGGGTTTTATGTGTATATTTAAGTCTCTTAGGTATCATGAAAATCTTAACAGAAACTGTGATAATTTAGGATAATGTAGAATATCACATGTTTTGTTGTATAAAAATTGTCTGAAATTTCTTTGCACTTTTCAGGTGAAATATTATGTCTGGAAAAAATGGCTAAGTCGACAAATATTACCATTTAATGGAATGAATTCTGAGAAATTATTTAGTTGTAAAAATTCAATCTATTAAAAACTCCCAACATTAAAATGTACTGTAGAATGAAAAATGATGACAATCAGATATACATGTAAGAAATAAATAGATCTGAACTTTAGTCATATTGTAAAAAAATGAGTATTTTTAAGGGAAAAAATAGAAAACAAAGTCAAATGAAAAAATTAAAATATTAGTCAATAGAAAATTTCCAACCTTCTTTTCAAGCAATTATTATAATTGAAAGGTTTGTCAAGTATATTTTCATATCTATTACAGCTTTGGTTGATCCTGGTAAAATTGACATACCAATTGCTTCTGTGGGACCAGTAAATGCTCAACAATATATATCACATAACAAACTTGGTAAGTTTATTAAATCTAATGTTTAATATCTTATGAAATCTTGGTAAACCCTTTAAAGTTTGTATATCTCATGACAAGAGTGGTAATTGTAAATACCTCATGAATACCTCATGAGTTTGACAAGCCTGGTAAATTCATGTTATAATGTTTATACCTCATAAAATCATATGATAATGTTTATACCTCATGACAATCCAGGTAAATTAATTTGACAATGATAATTACTCATGACAAGCCTGGTAAATTCATTTGATATTGTTTATTTTACATACGTAACAAGCTTTGGATTTTCTTTTAATAATGTTTATAACTCATGACAAGCTTGAATGTCTGTTTTGTTTTAATGAAATCATTTTATGAATTCTTTGATATTTTATTTGTATATAATATACTGGTTTATATTTCTGTTTCAGCTCAAGGAGTATTAACATTACAATTAAAAGGGACACCATCTGAAACTGCAGGTAAGACTTATTAGTATGTTTATAATATTATGTGATAACTGCATTTACAGGTATGTTCATGGTTATAATTATGTACATATATGTTTTGTCCATCAGTTCAGGGTAATGACTAACATCAAAAAAATCTAGAAAAATTATTTCCAGTCCTGTCATGTCAAAAACTTAATTGGAATCCTTATAAATCCTCAATGTTGACATTATCTGTATGTGACTAAGCCGAGAATGTCATTAATGTTTTGGATTTGATATCCTTGGTTGTGTAATGGCCCTTTTAGTTTTTAGATAAACCATGTATGAATAAAAAAGGGGGTGGGGTGCACTTAGGGGGTCATGACCCTCCCTTAGACATTGTTAGAATGTATGAAATATAATATTACATCAAGGTCTGGATATTAACTTCATTTTTTACTGCAAATCATGCAGTAATATTACCTATGAACCTCCCCTGCCCCTAGTAAACTAAAAAAACCTCTTAAATATGCATTACATCTTGCTGAATGGTTCTCAGTTAGAGGATATTTCTATAAAAAGAATAGGTAGATTATGTCAAGAAACAAATTTCGCTAAAACATGATGTCAACTTTGATGATAATAGCTGGAACTTGTAGGATGGTTTTATTTGTAAGTTTTTTTAGGTACAGAAATTTTTGAATCTACAGAACTGTAGTACTTTTAATAAATAAATTTTGATATACATTATTTTCAGTTCTGGAATATTCTATAACATATAGATTTCACTATTTTTGAAATGTAAAAGAATTTATAACAGAAAAAATAGTATCATAATACATGTACTGTCAAGAGCATTTGTGTGAAAAATCAGCCAAGATAATTTATTGTTATTTATGAGCATTTAATTTAGATCAATATGTCTGGCCTATTAAGAGACTGATACAATTTTCTTTCCCAAGTGTTCATTATGTTTGATATATCTTTAGGGAGTTTTTAGCTATTAGGAGGGCCAAATAAACACATTTGATTGAAAACTAATGTTATATGAAACCACAGTTTCAGTAAACTATTTAGGTTATTTTTTCTATATATAAATATATACATGGTGAGTGCCAATTTTTTGTTGTTCAGAAGTATTATTTATAATGTATTATACGAGGGTTGATCAATATATTCATGGACACTATTAATAACTTAATAATTAATCAAGATATTATAAAGATTTTTTGCTATTTAGGAGAAGAATTTAATACTATTCAAACATATTGTGATTTTTTAAAAACAAATTTCATTTTGTTCATTATATGTATCGCCACAGCAACCCTATACCGTACGAACGCCGCAGCTCAAAAAAAAGTTATATTTACCATTTTGAAATACTTAAAAAATGTCCTTATTTTGGCGTGCTTCTTTAAAATATGAAAATGACGGCAATGTTCTTTCATATCGTTTATAGAACATTAAAAAAAGCAAGCGTCGCTACTATTTCTTTTGTTTGTTGGAGATGTTAATGGAGACAGGGGTGTGTCACCAGAGAGGAGCACGACGTTGTTGGAGCAGAGGGCAGTAATTAAGTTCTGTGTAAATCTTGGTATGACGCCAAAGCAAACTAAAGAAAACATGGAAATTGTATCTGGAACAAAAAAAGTGTCTTATTCGTTAGTTTATAAGTGACACATACACTTCTGTGAGGGTAGAGAAGAACTTCAAGATGATAAGAGATGCGGCAGACCAATTAAAACTTGTTGCGATGCGAACGTTATGCGAGTGAAATTGAAGGCAGAGTTAAAGGGACACAAGTTAACCGGGTTCCATGATTTGCAGTCCATAGCATTGTCTGTGTTGCGTTCATTTGATACTTCATTGTATAAGAACATTTTCAGTCGGTGGGTACACAGGCATGAACGATGTGTAAAAGTTGGTGCTGCATTGTTTTTGAGAAGATGTAACGCCGACGTCACGACGTAACGTAAGAAGCAAATGAGCTGCGGCGATCAGCTTTACATGTATTTCTTAAAACTGTCATTTCGGATAAAATATATGGATTATTTATCTGAAACTTACACATCAAATTGATAAATAATTGAATAAATGTCACATATAATTATATTAACTTTCCTTCCCCAAAAAAACAATTTATGGAGTGTGTCCACGAATTTATTGATCAACCCTCGTATAAAGAGTTGATATACTGGTTTCTTACAGATGAAGATATACATTATACAAGGTTACGTATAGGGAAATGTAAGAGACAGTCTGGTGAAGTTTTAGCTACACAAGCATGGGAAGATTGCTGCTCTTTCTTTATTTATGATCTCTCAACAGAAAAGGTCAGTTCATTTGATGATTTCTTGGTGTGTTTATTTATTTCTTATTCATTTTACTACTGATTTACTTGGTTGCTTATTTTACTTGTCCCATTCTGGTGTGGTTTGAAATCCTAAGTGTCAGGTGGTTCTTCTCAGGTGTCTACTTTTGCCTTAAATAATAAAGGGTACAGAAGTGTAAAGCTCCATGAAGAGTAAAGCTTGAAGTCACAAGAGTAAAACTCCAAACAATCAGAACAAAAACAGGGTTAAAGTAAAAGAAAATTATGTTACTTATTATTATTCAGCTCCAACAAAACTTAACATATTATATAAATTCTTCATGGATACCCCTTCGTGACCAGTTTTTCATAAAAATGGTAATCATCTTATGTTAATGAAATGTAGTTCAAGATGACATTTATATGAAGATATAGGGATTATCAATTGCCACATGTACCACTGCTTCACGTACCTTTGCAGTGCTAAATTTGTGTGCTAAATTTGTTCTACCATAAATTTAAAAAGAACTAAAATTAAGCATGATATGATATGATTTTATTTTATAGCAGTCCACAACCTAGAGATGTAACCTTGTCTGGTTGTATATTTCTGACTTTGGCAAATCTTGATTGCTACTCAGGTTATTTAATGTAACATGTTTTTATTTTCAGTTGAATATCAAACACAAGTGTAAACGTTTATTAAACACTGTGACATTAGAGCAACATGACCTTAAACTTTCATCTTTCCCTTTTAACCTAGAGAAACAGTAAGTATATATGAATTTTCATAGTTTTGTTAATGTGTGAAAATATAGGAAAAGGGAGTCTATATAATAATGTACTTATACTTATATACTTATGGGGGGGGGGGGGGTAGGGAGTGGTTGAGGATCATAGAGGAGAACAAAGTACCTTTTTTTAGCTCACCTGTCACAAAGTGTCATGGTGAGCTTTTGTGATCGCTTTTCTTCCAGCGTCCGTCCATCCAGCGTCCGTCCGTTAACTTTTACTTTAAGCGACATTTCCTCATAAACCGCTAAGCCAATTTCATCCACAATTCACAGGAATTTTCCTTTGGTTGTCAATTTTAAAAATTATTCAAAGAATTTAATTCCAAGCAGAACTTGCCATGGCAAGCGAAAGAAAAAACTTAAAATATCTCCTTTTAGAAAACCGAAAAGAGCTAGAGCTAGAGCTTATGTATTTGGCATGAAACATTATCTAGTCATTGTCTACCAAGTTTGTTCAAATAAATGTTGAAATTAGCCCCGCCCCGGGGGAGGGGGGGCCTTGATTTTCCTTATTTGTATATAGTAAAAACTTAAAAAGTTGTCTTTTAAAAAACCCAATTAGCTAGAGCTTAGATATTAAGCATGAAACATCCTCTAGTGGGTGTCTACCAAGTTTGTTCAATAAAAGCCCTGGGGTAAAAATTGGCCCCGCCCCAGGGGGTCATTGATTTTCCATATTTGTATATAGTAAAAACTTTGAAAAAAATTTCTTTTAAAAAACCAAAATAGCTAGAGCTTAGATATTAAGCAAGACACATCTTCTAGTGGGTGTGTTCCAGGTTTGATCAAATAAAAGCCCTGGGGTCAAAATTGGCCCAGCCTCAGGGGTCATTGTTTTCCCTCTCTGTATATAGTAAAAACTTAAAAAATCTTCTTTTAAAAACCCCAAATAGCTAGAGCTAAGATATTTAGCATGAAACATTTTCTAATGGATCTCTACCAAGTTTGTTCAATAAGAGCCATTGGGTTAAAATTGGCCACTCCCCGGGGGTCATTAATTTTCCTTATATGTGTATAGTAAAAACTTAAAAAATCTTCTTATAAAAAAACCCACAAAGCTAGAGTTTAGATACTAAGCATGAAATATCTTCTTTTGAGTGTCTACCAAGTTTGTTCAAATAAAAGCCCTGGGATAAAAATTTGCCCCTCTGAGTGGAGTCTTCATTTTTCCCTATATGTATATAGTAAAAACTTAAAAAATCTTCTTATAAAAACCCAAAAGAGCTAGAGCTAAGATATTTATCATGAAACATCTTCTAATGGGTGTTTGTTCAAATAAAAGCCCCTGGTTTAAAATTGGCCTTGGCCCAGGGGCCTTTATACAGGTGAGCTATTTCAGGGCCATCATGGCCCTCTTGTTTAAATTGACAATTTAAAAAGTTAATTTACATGTAGTGAGATTATGAGTGTTTGCCAATTAAACATTTTTTTTTGTTCTGCAGGATTAATCAGGAAGTAGAGAATATAGATGGGAGTAAATTAAGTTTGACATTGACGTATTCACCCCTCCCACCCATTAACCTGGAAGAGGAGGAACCAGTATGTGTTCTACAACGTAAGTCATATTCTCCTGACCCTAAATCCACATTTAAGTTCAATGTGTGCAAGGTGTGAATAGTTGTCATCATTAATGTTGATGTCATCAGTCTATAATTATTTTGTATTTTCATAGCTGAACACAACACAGCTTAATATAGAGAGCAGGGCATCACATTTGTAATGCAGGGGTGTAATTAGTCAGAAATTTGGTTGAGGTGAATTTTCTGCTGAGCAATTGATCTTGGTCATAATATGATAGTCATTAATAATGTTTTTCAGCAGTGATTTAGAAACAATACGAAATTTGTAGTTGGTATCTGGTCATACATCTGGTGAACTTTTTTTGAAGATTAAGTTGGAGATTTTTCTTCAAAAAATGGGAAATCTCCTTCAAAAAGAGGGAGGTTTTAGAATAAACAAAGAAGGGAGTTCTGACATCAAAAATAGGGAGATTTCTTTAATTTGTGAAAATACCCCTTATTTTAAGAAGAAAAAAATGGGATTTGAATTTTGAACGTAATATTGTTGTTTATTATTTTTTATACAGATCTACTGTTTTGAAATTATGCCCATTTGACACAATTCATAAATTATTTTAAAAGATTTAATTAATAAGCATATTTGGTGGTTGTGTTTTGGGCCAAGGCACTTTCCTTTAATAATTTAGTGTAGTGCTATTTTCTCTATTTTATATACTGTCTACATAATGAAGGCTGCTTTACTGTAATATTTTTTTAGTAATTAAATTTTATGAAATATGGAAGCTATATAGCTTGTTATATGTGACTGTTCCTTACTGGTTTCATCATCTCTTTTTAACAAGACAAAATATCTGTAGAAATTGAGAAATTCCTTTCAGAAGATTTTCTAGGAATTGCTGACATTTATGTTTAGCTACACTTACATAAATTTTATCATTGCTGGGACAAAACTCTTTTGAAAAATGGCCAAATGATTATGGAAACAATATAATTTTACTATTTATAGATTTTGTTGAAATATAAAATCATAAGATTTAGCTTTATACTATTTAAGCTTATAACAACAGTAACAACAGTCAAGGTCTAGTGTCAACTTTAAAAGTCAATCTTTAAAAGTTTCTGATTTTTAACGAGATACCATTATATCATTTGTTTAAATCTTTACCCTGCAGTATACTTGTAACAGACTTAAATTTTGTACTTTTGTTGTAAATAAACTATGTATATTTTATAGCAAAAAGAATGGTAGAACACTGTATTGTTATGTTTAAATGTTTACCAACATGTTGCAGCATGGTCCAGAGGTTTACACATCAGAGTAGTAATTAAGGATCTCTAGCGGTGTGGGTTCAAACCTTATTAGGGACAAGCGGTTGTTTCCATTAGCAAGAAACTTTACGCTCATTGCTTAGTACTGGTTGCTTCCAGGAACAGATTCCAGAGTGTGTCTATAAGCTTATAGCTTTCTACACAATCAATCTGTAATAAATTCTGTGTAAACTAACACGTTCTTTAAACGGAAAACAATTTTCCTACAAATAGGACAAATTTTGCATTTGGTTGATTTTTGGTGATTCTTGATAATATTTAACTTTTTATGATGATAACTTAATAGAATTTAACTGATTTATGATGATTATATTAAAATTGACCTGTCCAAACAACTTTTTATAGTTTATGAGGATCAGGATTTGGTATGTTTAAGATGATTACTGATTAAAATTTCGCCTGTTTATGATGATTTCATGATAAATTATTATAGTTTATGATGGTTACTAATCATAGTTTATTTGGTGATAACTTACCCAGTATATGATTGTTTACAGTTTATGATGATTACTGATAAGAGTTTAAGCTGTTTGTGATGATTACTGAGAAGAATTTAAGGTGTTTATGATGATTATTGAGAAGAATTTAAAGTTGTTTATGATGATAACTGATAAGAATTTAAGTTGTTTATGATGATTACTGATAAGAGTTTAAGTTGTTTATGATGATAACTGATAAGAATTTAAACTGTTTATGATGATTACTGATAAGAATTTAAGCTGTTTATGATGATTACTGATAAAAAATTTAAGCTGTTTATGATGATTACTGATAAGAGTTTAAGCTGTTTATGATGATGACTGATAAGAATTTAAGCTGTTTATGATGATTACTGATAAGAATTTAAGCTGTTTATGATGATTACTGATAAGAGTTTAAGCTGTTTATGATGATTACTGATAAGAGTTTAAGCTGTTTATGATGATTACTGATAAGAATTTAAGCTGTTTATGATGATTACTGATAAGAATTTAAGCTGTTTATGATGATTACTGATAAGAATTTAAGCTGTTTATGATGATTACTGATAAGAGTTTAAGCTGTTTATGATGATTACTGATAAGAATTTAAGCTGTTTATGATGATTACTGATAAGAATTTAAAGTTATTTATGATGATTACTGATAAGAATTTAAAGTTGTTTATGATGATTACTGATAAAAATTTAAGCTGTTTATGATGATTACTGATAAAAAATTTAAGCTGTTTATGATGATTACTGATAAGAGTTAAGCTGTTTATGATGATGACTGATAAGAATTTAAGCTGTTTATGATGATTACTGATAAGAATTTAAGCTGTTTATGATGATTACTGATAAGAATTTAAGCTGTTTATGATGATTACTGATAAAAATTTAAGCTGTTTATGATGATTACTGATAAGAGTTTAAGCTGTTTATGATGATTACTGATAAGAGTTTAAGCTGTTTATGATGATTACTGATAAGAATTTAAGCTGTTTATGATGATAACTGATAAGAATTTAAGCTGTTTATGATGATTACTGTTTGAAATGGTTTCTTCAGACTGTCATTATTGTTCAGTTTCAGAAGAGATAAGTTGAGTCATAAAGTGACACTAACATAATGTGAAGATAGTATAAAAATAGTAATTAAGATTTGTGTTTATCTTCCTTATTATATATGACTCACCAGTTTTTTATATTGTAAAAAACAACATTGAACAGACATTGTTGTTCAGTATCAGGTTCTCTCAGGGAAACACACACTGTTGAAATATGTGTCAATTAATTTCAAGGATGAACATTTTCTCATTTTCTTAAACTAATTATCAGCTTTTCTTAAATCTAGGAAGGGCAAAAATAGAATAGAAAAGATAATGCAGAGTTTTATTTAGTGTTAGTGAATATGATTACAAAATTGTTAGGCTAGTTTTTATTAGATACAACATAATATTATAGCTTGGCAATGAATTAAACATTTTCATTTAGAAAGACATTGGATTGCATTTCACTGTTTTAGCTCATCTCAGCACAAAATGGCGCAAACAGGAGATTTTTTGATGACCCAATATTTGTCACTGTAATCTGTCACTTTCTATTGGCTAGAATTTCTGTAAACAATATCTCCTACTTATACATACGGTAGATTTTGACCGGATGTCACAGGTGGTCCAATTATTTTCATTATAAATTGTACCAGTCTGTATTGAGAGATAGGAATGTATATATATACATGTATATACATGTATAAGTGAAATTTTTAAATAAAAATGTTGTTGACAGAAAAAGACACAAACCCAATGTTAAGATGTTTGATATTTGATATTGTCTTGTGAGTCTTGATAAAGTAATATAAATGATTACCTTTAGGTCAAAATTGGTCGCATTCTGGGGACCATTTGTTTCAAATACATTGAAACACAATGAAAGACAACAAGGCCAATAGGTGATCTGTTTTATGTGCAGCATTTTCTTGTACACTGTATATGTTTTTATATAAAGAGTATACTTTGATAAAACTTGACTCTTATGTAATAAAATTTTACATATGAAAGATTTTTAAAAATATCCAATCAGAAAACAAAATAGTGTAAAGTATTCTTGTATGATTATGTATTAGGATTCTAAAAAGTTACCTAAATTTTGGCCCTGATGCCCTGTCAGGTCAATATTGGCCTTATCTTAACTTTTCCTTTTTACTCAAGGGATGAATATGGACCCTTTAGCATCATTCTCTTATTTGTCAAAAATATTATTATATAAATGTGTTGATGTTTGTATAGTACAGTGAATGTTATACAGTATCCATATTTATGTTTCAGGATCTGGGGTATTATATGTATGTGTTCATAGTGCCAGTAATGTTATTGCCATGGACAAGTCAGGGTCATCTGATCCATATTGTGTTGTATTCTGTGATAGAAGAAGGGTAAGATTTCTCACATCCAGCATTTATACCATGTCTATATTGTATATATCATAAGTCATTGTGCTTCTTTCTTCTCTTAGACCATTCTTTTTAATGTTGTCATAATAATAAGGTAAAAGATGATCTTTTTGGGGCCTTTGTTGGTGAGCAGTTTATTGTTGTTAATCTGAATAACAATTGGTAGGTAAAGATTTTTTCATGTCAGAAACTTGTGACGTCTTGTGACAGTTCAAAATTCTTCCCTAATAGACACCTGATGCACACCTGATTCAGGTCTCTCTTTACCAATAAAGCTCATCTCTAGAAGATATGCTACAGAGTTTTATATGTTTGATGTTCATTTTTAGAATATTCTCATTTCTAATTTGATATTTAATTTACTCAAGTCTACTTATGTAGGAAATAAACTTTATTTGCAAACTTTATTATTACTTTTAGGAAACAGATTTATTGTTTGGCAATATTAATCTCAGACAATTGAAATTTCAATGACCTTTTTGATAATTTACGGATCCCAAAGAAAACATGCATATTTAAATCTGGTTATAATGATAAATATACTTACAATTGATAGCATATTACTTGCTTTACTTGCTTCATTGACTATGTGGTAAGACTCTCAGTTTCTAACTGAAAGTTGTAGGTTCGATTCACAATAAATTTTTTTTAGCTCAACTGAGCAAAAAGGTCTAAGAGGTGAGCTTTAAGGATGGTAAGCTCTCCTTCGTTCATTGTTGTCCACAATTTTTTTAAACAAATCTCCTCCTAAACTACATGGTGGATTTTGACCAAACTTCACAGGAATGATCCTTATGTGACCTACACAAAAATCTTATATATAATTCAATACTGATGCATAAGTAGGTCACAGGAGCTTAAAATAGATTTGACTCCCCAGGGGACACTTAGTTTATATAGATATGTATAGGAAAATACATTGCCTAGAAGAACACTACACAAGTGATATAAATCATGCCCCTCAGGAGTCATTAATTCTCTCCTTGGTTTCACTAATAGTTACATAGAAAAATATAGAAAAATGCATTTATGTTTTCCAAATAAGCTCTCAGGCAAGACATACTAGTAGCTCAAGTGTGTGATCTAATTCAGAGCAGTGAAGGAAAGAAGTTCTCTTCCGTCTAGAATTATTTTTGATATATAATGAGATTGTGCTCCGCGCATGCGCATCACATGTAGTTATATCATAAAAACAGTGATTACAGGAAATAGAAAAGAAAGAAAACATGAATGTCATGTAAAAGGTCATAACTGCCTTTGTTAACTTTTGTCTTATTGATTTTTTGGTTATGTTCAATAAATTCAGTTATTTTGAAACTTGATATGTGGATGCATCTTGATGCCAGTCACACCCATTTTTTGGTCAAAGGTCAACATTAATTTGACATACTTAGAAAAGTGGAGTGCACTGTTCCCTGGATAGCTCTTGTTATTATTTCAGTAAGAATAACACAATTATCCTTTTAGTCAGACAATTTGTGAGTAACATAATCATTATCACAATAATGTTGACCTGTACTCTACATAGTCTAGACCATAACAGTGTAACTTGGACAAATAATTAATGGAACAAATGTATAAGACATGTACATAATTATCAGTATTTTATTATTTTAGGTTCTAACCACACCATACATACTTCAGAATCGAAACCCATCATGGCAGTCACAGACAGAATTCTTTGTCAGAGATTTCTCTCAGGTATTGTTATTAATTAACTACCCATTTATAAAAAAAACTGAAATTTTTAATAGTTATTCATCATGAGATAACGAGAAATTTAGTTCATGTCATGATTGTAGTCATGTTGGATAGTCACGATTGTAACATATGTCTCTACTTGCATTTACATGGGAATACTGTCATTGTTCTTTTGTTCATGTGGTTTATTTATACATGTATCATGACTGAATTGATTACTTATATGAAATATTCCTTGTAATGAAGGTACTTCAATCTGGAAATAATTTCAAATTATTCAATTTCAAATTTCATCAAACAGCAAGGGGTATAATAAAAAAACAGTACATTTGATTTGGGTGTTAGATGTCTAATGCAAACCTCTTTTCTGAAGAGTATTCATTTTTAGTAAGGATACTGAGTTTATGATGGGCGTGGGTTCAAGTCGTACTAGAGGCAAATTTTTTGTACCTTTTTTATTCCTTTTATCTGGTCAAATTATAGTTTTCGTCTTTCTTTTTTCTCCTTTGTTTTTGCAATATTGAATTATTTCAATATGTTTTTTCTTTGGTTTTGCTTACCAATTCTAAAGTTAGACTAAGATGAAATAAGTTAAACTCATCTTCAAACTCAATTTCAAGAAATATATCTGTAGTGTTATAGACATACATACATGTTTTAATAAAGTGATTATATATAAACTACAAGTCATTTACATATACATGTAGTTACATGGTTATATGATGTGATATATAATAGCATGAACATAATTCTGTACTTAACACCTGCAACATATTAATTTAATATACATGTTCTTGATATATACTGTATAATGTTGGTTTTATGTTAGTACATCATTTACTTTATTCTTAGTTTGAATATAAAAATAAATAGTTCAAAATATAGGTATAACTTGCACTAGTATAAACACAGCTATAACTTGAACATTTTCTGTCTTAATCAAAGCTCTTCTTGAGCCTTGGTATGATTGTTGTAACAATTTTAACACATGAGCATTATGAACATATGAATTTGTCGACTCCTATGTTGTCACATTTTAGATGTAATCTGTTTATAGTTTACCCTCAGTCTGCTGGAGTGGCGGCATGACCGGGTTGTTAATGCATCAGACTTGTTAGATTGCTGACCGTGAAGGTTCAGATGCTGCCAGGGACAAACTGTTGTTTCCTTGAGCATGAAACCTCGCATTTATTGCTTAAAGTTACATTAAATAAATTTGTTAAAATATTTTTGCCGTCGGCCTAAAAACCAAGCATTCTACAGTTTCATTAACTTTTTTAACAGTATCGTTGTAAATCTCATCAAATATTGTTCATAAATTAGGATTTTAAATGGAAAACCCCACGGTAACACTAAAGTTTGTATACGAATTTTAACATGCAAATGAAGACTATAATCAGCTCGTGGTATGCGCTACGTCACGGAGTTATAGTTGCTATCCGGAACACAGCAAATATAAGATTTTCTTGTGCAAACTAAGCTTCACGGTGCACTAGGCCTGTGGTTCAGAAAAAATAATCATCTCATAAAAAAGATTAAATTTGTATAAAATATCCGCTACAATGCGGAAATATACCGTTAAATTAGGACTGCTACTTATAGTCATGTTTAATATTGATGTACGGATGATCTGAAGGCGGAGTTTCTCATGCAAACAGAAATTGTACTTCCGAATTCACCACAATGAGGTTGCACATTTGTATGCTCATTAAACTCATTTTTAGCTCGACTATACGAAGTATATGGAGAGCTGTCCTACTCGCCCCGGCGTCCGCGTCCAGATTTTAGATTAAAGTTTTGGTGCAGTAAAATATTTTTCACTATAACTTTGTCATTTCTTAAGGTATCAACTTCAAACTTCAAATATATGTTCCTTATCATCAACCACATCTTATGTGACAAGGTTCATAACTCTAGCACCAATATTTTCAGATTTATCTCCCCTTGAACTTAGAATTTTCCTTAAAAAATACTATTTTTTACTGTTACTTCTTTATTTCTTAAGGGATCAACCTCATACTTCAAATATATGTACCTTATCATCATCCCCATCTTATGTGACAAGGTTCATAACTCTAGCACCAATATTTTCAGATTTATCTCCCCTTGAACTTAGAATTTTCCTCAAAAAATACTATTTCTTACTGTTTCTTCTTTATTTCTTAAGGAATCAACCTCATACTTCAAATATATTTACGTTTACATCATCCCCATCTTATGTGATAAGGTTCATAACTATAGCACCAATATTTTCAGATTTATCTCCCTTTGAACTTAGAATTTTCCATAAAAATATTATTTTTTACTGTTACTTATTTATTTCTAAAGGGATCAACTTCATACTTCAAATATATTTACGTTATCATCATCCACATCTTATGTGACAAGGTTCATAACTCTAGCACCAATATTGCAAGAATTATCTCCCCATAAACTTAGATTTTTTTACTAGAAAAATGTTATTTTTTATTATAACTTTTTTATTTTTAAAGGTATCTACCTCTAACTTCAAATACTTATTCCTTATCATCAATTACATTTTATGTGACAATGTTCATAACTCTTGAAGCAATATTTACAGATTTATCTCTCTTTGAACTTAGGATTTTCTTTATGAATATAATAACTTCTTTACTTTTTAAGGTATCTACTTCAAACTTCAAATATATATTTCTTATCATTACACAAATGTTGTGTGGCAAGGTCCATAACTCTAGCATGACTATTTCTAGAATTATTCCCCTTGATCTTGGAATTTATGTTTACAAATGTTATTTTTTTACTATAACTTACATAATTATACATAATTGATTTTTCTTTCATAGTTTTGTCCTCCTTACTGCGTCCAGTATTTTATTAGTCGAGCTTCGCTGTCTCCTGTGACAGCTCTTGTTTGGTTGCCTGGACACCAAAATAAGATCTGGAGTCGATATGAAACCCAATTTATTAATGAAATGTCGCTATTTCTTTTTTTATGAAATTTATTTAATGTAACTTTAATACTGGTTGATTCCAGGAACAGATTCGAGAGTGTTTCAATAAGTTTATAGCTTACAACACAATCAATCTAAAATAGATTTTTATAAACTAATCTGCTGGATCCAAAAATGATAGCCTTTACCAGCAGTATAGAGCCATGTTATCTAACCAGACTCTATCTAGTTGGTAGCACAAATTTTGTATTGTTATTGACATTGCATAAAATACTGTTTCATATTTTATACTGGGCAAATTTATTACCCGTGTTCAGCAGGTTACGAGTTAGCCTATATAATAAAGCATTAACTGTTTGGACTAGTAAACTATAGCAAGAGATATAGCCTTTATAATCTATGAAATAAAGTACATGTACATACAAATTTACTGAATAGAATTATCTGTAATCATAATTGTATCATAAAAGTTTTTTTCATTTAAAAGCTTTCCTTGAAAATCAATTTAACAAAGTGAAAAGAAAATAATTTAATAAAGTGAATGTAAAAGATGAAATTGTATATATTTCAGTGTCAGTTATCATTTTATGTATTTGATTGGGACGGAACTAATACTATCAATGATGATTTTCTTGGTTCAGCTATGCATGCCATGTCGGAGGTGAGTAGGATTTCTTTGTTTGTAACTATATATATATATATTGTCATTATATAAGGAGCTAGGTCGTTACTGCACTAAGGTTATGATATACACTGTGTATTTTAACCATGTATAATAATATCTCTATGAAATAACAATGTTAAAGAGCATTGTAGAAAAGGAGGTCCAAAAGCATATAAACATAAAATTTGAAATTCTTACATATATAAACTGATCACTAACTACAATTACAATTTCTAACAACAATGTGACAGAGGGCAGTGAACTAGAGCTTTGAGTTCAAATGTTTGTGAAATTTGATGGGTGTGAATTCTATCCCAATAAAGAGTGGAACTTTTTCTGATGCAGTTTGTATTTTAATTGTTTGTAAGATCTCTGTTTCCCATAGCTATTCTCATATTCTATTATTTGATATCATTTAAGTTTTGTATCTTAACATAATCAATATGTCCAGTTTTAGAACTGTACACTGATATTTTTAGGGAATTCAATATCAAAATACTGAAAACACAGGAATTTACCTGATAGGTCATATTGTACAAAATTGCTGCTGACAGGCTTATAATTGCTATGGTATATACAAGTCTTTATTTCAATCATTACAGAGGGAGCCCTGTGTACTTAACAAGGCTCTTGTCCTTGGGTACAACAAGAGAGGTGAAGGTCATGTTACAGATGTATCACTTGGACAAATTTATGTATCCATTATCTTCCGCCCAGTGCCTTCAGTGGAAAAATCAGGTAAGGAATTAATCATACATATTACTGTGTCTATTATTAGAATTATCTACTTCTAACAGGTGTGTCCTTCATGCATGAGTACAAAAGTTACTTTATGTATTTTTGTATATAAGGAGTACTGTTTTGACTTTGACCTCTAAATGAATTTTATCTTCAAAATCAAATTAAAGAGTTAGTGACATTTAACCATAAATTTTCCTTGACATATTAACTTCATAAAGTTTATATTGACATACAACTTGTCCCTTAATGATCTTAACTTCGAAGACAAATGTTCAAAATTTACATCCCACCATATTAAAAATGACTGCTATTACCAAAACTATTACCCCATAACCTGCTGTCTATGTGACTAGTATAGAGCAAAGGCCAAGTCCATTACACTAGTTCACCGGGTTACAGGTAAATGTGAACAGATCAAGAACAGAAGCCTTTGTTACTAGAACAACCATTGTGCAATTTTTTGCAACTTCAGTATGCACCTGTTTATAAATGTAAAGACCTTTAAAGTGGCCTTCAGCTTTTCTAACAGTTAATTATGTTATTTTTAGATAAATGGTTTCATATAATTATTAACCCATTACCCCATGAGCATTTTGTGAAAAATGGCTGTTTTCATTGAAAAGTCTCCCGTTACAAGTTCAAGTTGCTATAAAACTATAAAAACTGCTTCAATACTAATCAAACTTGGCACAAATGTTAACTGGACCATTGCCTTTGTAACAACATGCTCAGTCTGAAATTTCCTGTTACCATGGCAACTAGGGGACATCTCAAAGTTGCCAAAAATCACTATTTTGCGTTGATTTTTTCCATCAAAATTGATTTCAAAGTGCTGCCACTTCTCAATGGATTGAGATAGAGTCAAAGGCTTTTCAGCATTGGTTACACGTTACCTTATGATCGACCTGGGGCCATTTTTAGCCTCCCACAAGTCCAAAATTTTCTTGGCGATGAGGGGAACTCCGCCCCCCTTCAAACCCCCCTAACAGAAGGGGGCACATCCCCCTTCTGGCAACCCCCTGATGTATCTTTTGGATGGGGGGGGCCGCGCCGAAAAAGTGGTCAATTTTTTAAACAACATTTCTCAAACAAAAATAAGTGTTTGGGGGCCTAAATAAGGCATCTTTTCACCATTTGAGAAAGCAAAAAGGGGGGGGGGTGAAAAAGGCGTAGAAAGGCGTATATATCTGGTAATGGGTTAAATCAAAAGAATTAAGATAGAAATTGAAATCTGCAGACAATAAAATACATAAACAATTATTTAAGGAAACCAGTTAAATACCTCTAATATACTGGTCCACTCTTAATATTTAAATTAGTTAAGCAGACGAATAGTTTCCCGATCTTCTATTTTTAGACATGAACGTCACTGACATGTTATAAATAGTTATTGTAATGCTGTTTTGAGAAGGTTTGACAGTGATGTGATGTTCTTTTCATTGATTAAATTAATGAAATACTTATTTTGAAACATCACAGCATTGTTTTCCCAACAGAAAATAGAAGCTGAACACCACTTTTAAAAAAAGGTGGGAGTGTCTGTGGTTGAATTGTTAAGGCTATTGACTTTACACCACTTGCCTCTCACAGCTGTATGCTCGAGAAGCGCCAGCATCTTGAAATTCTTTTATGTTAGAAAGCTATATATACAACTACTCCGGGTGCCCATTTATGCCTGCACAAAGAGGCATCTGAGGTCTTCCTCTGCTAGAAAAGCTGGAAAGTCACCATATTACCTTGACTGTGTTGGTGAGATGTAAAATCCAATCAAAAAATAAGCAGGTGTATTATTAATTATCATAATTTGGTGTAAATTCTCAATATTCAAATTTATTTTAAGTTTATAGCAAATAAAGCATGCACCATGTCAACAGGTTGTTCTGTGTAATAGCTGATACTGTATATTTTATGTTATCAGAAAGGTACAGATTGACCAGTACTGATTCTATGAACAACAACAACAACGAGTTTCTGTATGTGGAGGACATGGTATCACCAGGTACTCGGGTATGTGTTCATTTTATATATTACACCTTCTGAACATTTACACTTATATAAACTATGTTATTGGTTTTCAGTCTCATAGCAGGGTTTCAAATGTTAAACTTTGTTTTTAGATGGATGAATGTTTGCAAGTGATTACTTGTGACCTAACTTTTTTGGTGTGTAATATAATAGTCATTTGCTTATTTTCTCATATGTTTATTATAGCAAAATATTTGTATTCTTTATATTGTTTTTCAACTTAAGTATCACATAACTAATATCATCAATTCATGAAATTCTTAGTTTCAAGGTCAAAGACTTAGTTTGAGCATGGTCCTTCCAACTTTTACATGTTTTAATGTCTGTTGATATTATGTTATAATGTCTTATATGTTATAATGTCATCTAAGACTAGAGCTTAAAGATGTTATAAATGAGAACAGTAATTGGTACAGAAGGCATGTAAAGTTTGTAAAAGACATTCTACAACTTAAAAAAGCAAAAAACTCACTTTCAGGGGAAGATTATTAAAAAAATAGATGGTGACCCCCAATTTTTTTCATCAAATTGTTCCAATCATGATTCTCTTTAATCATGCAAAATTAAAGAAAAAAGATTCTATGCTAGTTTAAATTTTCCTTTCTTAAGTCTTTGTAAAAAAAAAGTGCTACTCTCAGAGAAATCTTTAAAAGTTCCACTTTAAGAAATACATACTGCAAATTCACTTATATTCGTGGGCATGAAATTTCGTGGTTTTATCAAAACGGCCATTTTCGTGGGTTCTTAAATTCGTGGATTTTCAATTTCTTGTAAAAAAATAAAATAAATAACCTAATGCAAAGTAATGTTACACTTAATCGCCGCACATTTTACTTACCCCATGTACATATCTTTACGTATCACACAGCGCTTGTCAATAAATTTAATCCTTGCCTCTTGGCACTCATTACACAAAAATCAGCGGAAAAGCACCGATGCATGATTGTTATAATTATGTAGAGTAGAGACATGGCAAGAAGTATTTGTTGGGATAAAATTTGGATCTTAAATTCATGGATTGACGTAACCCAAGAAAACCATGAAAATTTGTCCCCCCAAATAATAATGATTTTACAGTACATGATTTTAATGTTAATCTAATCATGCCCAATATAATGCTTTATGTCATTTAAAATAAGAAACTGAAATTCTCATAATAAAATCTTGAAAAGTAAAGAAAGAAATTGTTTCATGACACACTAGAAAACAAGAGTCAATTTGCATCACTGTTTAATCATCATTAAAATCTACAGCAGGATAGTTTTATTATGTTATCTCAATTACGAGGGTGGTTCAATATGTAATGCTATATGAAGTATATTTTCTAATTTAACTTGTGATTCTTATGCTTGTAAACTATGCTTTGCTTCCAAAAAAAGTGTGTTGTCACCGATTGAGAATTTTTTTTACATTTAAAAATACCTTACATGAGTAACTTTATGTAAAAGTATGGCTAGTAAACATTCAGTTAAAAGCTCAAGCAAAACTAGGAATGTCTGCTATCAATGTTTATAATATTTGTAATATTTATGGCAATTATGCAACTTTTCCGAAGTAAATGCATAAATTCAAAAATGGGCACATGTCAGTTAAAGATGCATGTAAATCTGGTAGTTAATTAATGACAAATACATTCTTAAAGTCAATCTTATCATTGACCAAGATGTCAGACTTTCACTTACCCAGATAATCCATATCCTAGATATATTAAAAACTTACAAAATCTCTGAAGAATCACTTGAAAGTTAGGCGAATAACTGCCAGATGGTTACGCTCTTTGCTAACATCAGCAAGTGAAATGCGCTGGAAAATTACTGATGATGAAAGCTGGTTTCAATAATATTTGGGCCAGTCAACCATGCATTGCTGAGGGATTGACAAGTGTCAAGAAAGTTTTTATTTTTTTTTTCAATTCCCGTGGAACTGTTGTCTAAAGGCCTGTTTCTAGAGCAGAGGTTGTTCTGTCAAATCCAACTATTTCAGAGTTTGTCCTTTAACTGTATGAAAGCCTTGTATTTTCTGCATGACAATACTCTGCACACAAGGAAGCTACTGTGATTTTTTCAAGCAAAACAAGTGACTTTCCTTAAACATCCACCATATATTCTCCAGACTTTACACCCTGTGACTTTTATCCTCTTCCAAGACTGAAAAAACATCTTGCAGGTCATCGCTACAATGGACTTGTGTCCACTATTTCTCAGTTGTTGAAAAGTATACCTAAGGAGGAATATGTTAAAGCATATGGAAATTAGATTAAACATTTGAAACTTTGTATTTCTGTAGAAGGGGATTATTTTGAAGGGTTAAAATTGAAAATTATAAAATATTTGCACTTTTGTTCAATTTATTGATATTCTTACATTCATTATTGTAGAGCTGTTAGTGAATGTTTTAGATGATTTTGTGATTGTGAATTAATCTCTCTTCTTCAAACAGGAAAATAGCTTATTATAGAGACAAAAAGCTGTTCTAATTTGTCTGTAGTATAAAATACAGTAATTGTCTCTTTAATGGACCTTTAATAACCATAATATGTGAAGTCAGGGAATGATTAGATTCAAAGCTTGTCTGTCATGAAATTAGAAAACTACAGAAATTTGTGTTACATCACATTGAATTTTACTTTACCCACATGGTTTGTTTTAGTATTTACAAATATTTATTTTATATGTGTAAAATTTCTGTCAAAATTTAACTTTTAAGGTAAGGGACCTTGTCAAGGTTTTAAAATAAATGAAAAGCACTGGTCAGCAGGGAATTAATACTACAAATAATGACAAAAATATTATCATTTTGATATCAGGCGGTAAAAGAGAAATGGGGCTGGGATAAACATTTTTTCATTCCCCATTCAGTATTTGTACAAAGTTTTAAAGTCTGTATAAGTAAAAGTTGGCCAAAGGTTGTTGTATTGTACCTTTATGGCAGCTGTAAACAGTTACCACATACTTTGTCCTCAGTATTGTTCTATTAGTCTGTTTTATTATGTATTTGTCTGGTTTGTTAATTCCAATCTTTCCTGTAGTGATGAAAACTGCTTGTTATGTCTTTGCTAGCAGATGAGAGATATTTAACACATACACAAATAACTGTGGAGTATGCAAGTTTTACTGAAATTTTATGCCCTGGGCATAAAGTAATTGAACAGTCTGTCCACACAACCATGCTTTTTTTTATGCAATAATTGTACATTTGCTCATACAATCTTCGTTTATTGACTGATGGTTTTCATATTTAGAATGAAAGTACATTAGATGGCCCAGAGGTCAAATTCACCTGTGCTAGCAATAGATTTTTACACTTTTTCGTAAACAGCCTTTGTACCAAAGTTTTTTATACCTTGAAACATACCAAAGGACCTTGGATGGTCCTCTACGTTTGGGTGAACTTTCTAAGGGTCAGTGGGTTTAAGGTCAAGGTCTTGTATTTATATATATATTTGATTGGTCGAGTATTTTTCCAACTTCATCAAATAGCCATGACAACTTAATTTTTTTACAATAAGAAAAGGTCAATGTTACTGACAAGAATCTTGGCCAGGGTTATTTGTGTTTACCTAACATGTTCTTGTTTGTTTTATTTTATGTTTATTGCTTATTAGCACCTAAATATCTTTCAATATCTGAAGCTTGAAACGCTGTTATGAGGCTTAATTCTACAATGTGCTATAGTATGAAATTTATGAACATGTATATAGCTAAAAAATTGTTCTGGCAATATGATAAATGCTTCATTGCTTTAATATAAAATGAATGACTTGGTTTTTGTGTCACCTCTACAGAGTAGTGGGGACATATAGGGATCACTTCTCTGTCGTCTGTCTGTTTGTCTGTCTGTGTGTCCATCTCAAAACTTGTCCGGGCTACTCCTTAGAAACTACATGTACTGGTGCAATTTCATCCAAACTTTACAGGAATGATCATGATCAGTATCAAGTCTAGTTGCGTATATCTTCAGCATTTTCCGGTTCTATGATTTTTGTGTGAGTTATGGCCCTTTAATGATTTTTTATTTTAAAGATTGTCCGGACTACTTCTCTTATACCACCAATGCAATTTCAATGAAACTTTACAGGATTGATAAGTAGCTCAAATATTTGCGCATATTACATGGATTTTCTGGTTGAATGATTTTTGGCAGAGTTATGGCCCTTGAATAAAAAACCTATTTTGCCCTGTTAATGATTTTTATGTCTCCTGGTACACAGTAGCTGCAACATGCAATTGGCTATCATGAGGCGACACGTGATCATTGATCGCTCTTGTTTGATTTTCATGTTAAACAAATGTTGTTTTTTAAACATTGTATATTTACAAATGCATTTTGATATATTATAATGCAATATAATTTTTGGTAGCAATACTTAGCCTTAAACTCTGTGATCATTTGAAAACAAGTTACCAAAATATACAAGGGAAAGAACTTTAGACCATAATGATTACCTTTATTCGCTTACCAAGACAAGTTATTTCCCTTATATGGTAATTTTTTTAGAGATATTCATGTTAAAACAAACTGATAAATCAATAGAAATGTTTTTGAAAGTATTAATATTTTGGTAGCCATAGAAAAGTAACTAAATATAGGTTTATTTATCATCAGAGCGTAATTGAACATGTGCAAAATGTCAACAGTATACACATGCAGGTAAATTATTCATATAGATGTATTATATATAGATATACTTATGTTGTTACTTATATACATGTAACAATATATTTTGCAGGGTGTTTAAGAATGCATGCTTCATTTGTATCATATATTATATTTGGTATGCATGGGTTGAGATTCTATATATGACATAAACTCTACTTATTTGAATGTATTGCAAGGGAAGACAGAGCATATATTTATAGAATTACCACACTGCCTAAAGTGCATGCTAACTAACAGAGGTACTAAGGGATATGACTAAGTAAAGATGGCTTGAATGTATATCAAGTCATATTTAAATGATATATACTGCTTATAGCAAAATTATCAGCTAATTGTTTTCCATTCTGTCTCAATGCTTGACATAATTATGCAGCTTTATTAAAAGTGTATAAAGCAATTTATCAGCTTTTTGGAAATGAATTATTATAAACTACCTGTTTGTAAGAAATATGTTTGTATACACAGTACGGTATTTCCATCAGAGTGAATTTAATTTAAAATAGTAGTCGCTTAACTGTATATTTCTACTTGCAAAAGCAGCAATTCGCATTTCTTCTGGACCACTGTTAACATATAATATTCATGTGTGCTAATTGTCTCAGTCATTTTGGGTGACAATTTCTTTAAGACTTGACCATAAGGTTATGGGAAGAAAACAATTTGACTGTTTATAAGTTGTTGTTGTTGTTTTTTTTTTTGTGTGAAAATATTGAATTAGATATAGATTTATACCCCTTAAACTATCTGTTGCTGTCAGGACTTTTTCAGTCCATATCCGCGCTGGCAGTATGTTATAATTTTTGCTATTTGTTAAAAGATATTGCATGTATGCAAGGAGTGAAAATATATTACTAAACTAAATCTGTTCTTAGGTTATAGATGTAAATGAGCGATTAAGAAAGAAGGTACAGTTATACTGTTTTATCCTCAAGGGTCATGTGTCAGTGTTGTTTGAACAATATTGTCATCACTATAACAACAGCTAGCTTTATAAATAGCTTTCTGGCTTAAACAAAGATTTTAAATGAGCATCATAATGAATTGAAATGTTAAATGCACTTTCTGAAAAAAAAGTTTAAAAATTAAACTGTTGTCAACTTTCTTGTTGTACCCATGTTGTCACAAATGCTTTCAGGTATACATGTTTGTATTATGCACAACATTTTACTATAAGCAATGTTGTAAGGTAATATTTGTAATGAAAGGTTCCAGTGTTTTAGAATATTTTTTTTTCATTTTCCAGTCATTGTTTCTATCAAAACCAACCTCTTTACAAAGTTCTGTGCTAATATTGTTTGTAGCAGAAATATTTACTTTGGCCATCTTTAAGATACAAAGTTCATTATCTTTTTGTGCCATTACTTTAGGGGGGGGGGGCATTTAGATTTACCCTTGTCCGTCTGTCCTTCCGACCGTCTGTCTGTTCTCTTTTGTGTCGCACATAGCTCAAAAAGTATTTGACCTAGAGTCATGAAATTTTACAGAAATGTTGATGAGTATGACTGTGTAGTTGTGCACCTGGGTATTTTGTGTGGATATATTTAGTATTTTTAGAGTTATCGCCCTTGACTTAGTAAAATTTTTGCAATTTTCAACTTGTGTCGCATGTAACTCAAAAAGTATTTGACCTAGAGTCATGAAACTTTACAGGAATGTTGCTCAGCATGTGTAGTTGTGCACCTGGGGTTTTGCTTATGGATTTATATTGTTTTATTAGAGTTATTGCCCTTCACTTAGTAAATATTGGAATTTTCAACTTGTGTCGCATGTAGCTCAAAAAGTATTTAACCTAGAGTCATGAAACTTTACAGGAATGTTGATCAGCATGTGTAGTTGTGCACCTGGGGTTTTGCTTGTGGATTTATTCTGTTTTGTCAGATTTATTGCCCTTGACTTAGTGAAAACTGTTCCATTATGTTGTGTTATTTGTTCCTCGAGTGCTTGAGTTAGAATCAACAAACTTTACAGGAATAATGATCAACATCACTGTGAAGCTATGCACCTGGGGTTTTGTATGTGGATTTTTTTTCAGTTTTGTTAGAGTTATTGCCCTTGACTTAGTATAAATTTGCAATTTTCAACTTGTTCATGCATAACTCAAAAAATATTTGACCTATAGTTTTCAAGAATTTTGGTCAGCCATGTACTTATGCACCTTGGGGTTTGCTTGTGGATTTATTCAGTATTTTTAAAGTTCTTGCCAAATTACTTAGTAAAAGATTTTTAGTTTTCAACTTGTGGCACATGTAGCCCAAAAAATATTTGACCTACAGTCATAAGATTGACAAAACATTGGAGTGTGGGGGCACCCATGTCCTTTGGACACATTTCTAGTTATTATTATTTTTATACCTTTTGAAAGGCTATGCCAATTTCATTGCATCAAGAAGTAAATATAAATATTTGTAGGAGAAGGATAATGTAGCTGCACTACTAGCAAAATGTATGAACCTTATCTGTTTGTCATCATCTATTGAGTAATGACCAATTATAAAAGCTTGCATGCCTTTGCATGCCCATTTGTTTAAACCTTTATCCTGAAGACTCAAAAGTGATAAGCATTTGCCATCAGTATAGAGCCAGGCCAGCCTGAATGTCTGTGTTGTCTCAATATACACTACAAACTTCAAATTGTTTTCTTGATAATGGAAAGTTCAAAAAATGGAAACACAGGACAAATCCATAAAACAATATCAGGAAGGTAAAGATTGACAACTCTTAGGATTGCTTGAGAAGAGATTTTGTGATGCATGCTGTTTAAACTTTCTCGTTAGCTGTTTGTATTAATTTTGTCAATGATATTTACTTTATGCCTGTATCAGTTTGTATAATGCAAATGATATCAATTCAAAATATATGTATGGCAGTGCAGTACCATATGTAGTTGCAAAAGCAGCATGGGTTTTGGGATAATGTAATCAGTAATGAAGATATTAATTTATGTAATTTGGTTATGGTTTTTGTCATACTTTGGTGAAGAAAACTTTAGTATATTAACATTTAAATTGTGGAGAAGTGATAATTAGATACACAAATGTTTATAATTAATTAAAATAATAATAATATAAATAATATAAATAATAATTAATAAATCAAAGAGAAAAATATAATTGTACATAAGGCCTTCTTATATCTAAAATGTGTTTTTTGGATGGAATGAAAAGTGATTTCAATGATAAAGCCCAGTCCACAATGAATTTCTGACAGGGTTTCACAACTCATTATCTTGAATATTTGCTTGTAGAATTATGTCTTAAAATAAAGTTACATATGGGTAAACAAATAACATAAAACATACATAACTTATTATAGAAAAAATGAGAATTCTCTGTTGTTGAAATTGATATAATGCCAGTCCTGAAATGCATGTTATTATAGTTAGCTGAGACAATCCGTTTATCCTAGTGTTTTCTGTAAGATTTTTTTACTGTCCAGCATCCCTAAAATTCTTAAAAAAATGAAAAATTCAAAATTCAAAGGGAATATGTTAATATTCTACTTAGCTTTGAGTTTGTTCTCAGTTTCTTGGTAGTGTTAATCAGTATGTGGGTAATGCTTTTTATTTATAAAGAATCTTTAAGTAAATATTATAAGTATTAACATTACAGTAATATTGTATTTCAGCTTTATCATGGTACTACAATATGCTCTGTATATATTGTGCATTGTAATAGTGTTGTCAGCATAACAGAAACTTGTTTGTCATGAACTGGTAACTTATATACAGTTAAACCTTATTCACTCACTGTCTTGTCCCTGTAAAATCCCTGTATGGTATATATTGTGCTACCTAGGATGGATCTTACTCTTGAAACTGATCGATAGTCCCTTTGGCAGAAATAAATAAAGTGAAAATCGCAGCCTTCTTGGGTTGAATACAACCCCCCCCCCCCCCCCCCCCCAAAAAAAAAAAAAAATGAAAAGAAAAAGAAATGCAAATTAACTTACATTCAATAAGAATACATTGGTTTTAAATGTTTAAGGCAATTTAAGTTAATTGATACAAAGTTAAAGATAATTATCTGCTCAATATGAAATTGTGAGAGTGTTATTTCTTTCATTTTATTCTTACATCAGTGGTAAATATACCAATAAAAAAGGATGTATTTAACCAGGATATATAATCCCAATACCAATGATAAAGTATGGCTTTATTATACATGATAAATACTTTATTTTTATTTTTTTTGAACCACCAACCAATTTAAATGAGCACTTTAGAGTTCATGCAATCAAAGTTCAACTGTATAATTTTTCTTTGATTAAGCATCCTTTTATTCTTGTGGAAATGTAAGTTGTGAGATTTTTTACTGACTTCAGGTAAAGTCTAAAAATATACAAAAGGAACAACAAAAGCAACAAAGGTTTAGAATATATAATTGATCATGATGACTAGCATTTATTATTATGCTTTAGACTTTTATTGCAGATATTACAAAATATCTCAAGTCATAAACTAGTTTCATATATCGGTTCTTTCTTATGTTTTTGTCCCATTTACAGGAGATTAAAGGTGTTATAAGATGGTCACGTGTTATAATATTGTCATATTTATATTTGTAGACCGTTATTATGTAACTTGCAGGAAGTGCTATATTAACTTGTACATATGTGTATACATAAATTACATAATTGTATACATAAGATATACATCATTGTATACATTATTGACAGAGTTAAGACCCTTGAATAAAAGAGTTTCTTTTGTGTGTTGCTAGCTGCACAGAAGCTTGTCTTGACTTCTTCTCAGAATTTAATAACTTATGCAATTTTAACAAAACTTTATAGGAATGACCAATACTTAGTCTAGGTGTGCATATCATTGGCTTTTTATGGTTCAATGATTTTTAACAGAGTTATGGCTTTTTGATAATTTTTATTTTTAGAATTTGTCTGGACTACTCCTCTAATACCAATAATACAGTTTTAATGAAACTTTCAAGGATTGTTTAATAGGGTATATTACACGAATGGTTTTTGGCTGAGTTATGGCCCTTGAAAAAAGCATGTTTTGCCATGTTACTGATTTTTGTGTCTCCTGCTACACAGGCTATCTGATCTCCCTTGTGTTATAGTAGTATATGAATTTACATCCTGATTCATAACAGGAAAATTATGTCATCCTAAGCATGCAATTCATTTATGAAAGGCACCTGTGAATGTCATATTTTTATGCATACAACAAATGTCTTATATGGGGATGTAACACAGGTTTTTCTAACACCAGTGTATACAATAGAAATTCTTGTCTGATTTGGTGAAAGGCTGACATGGTAAAACTTAACTCTCATAGAATTTATCCATTTTTTACTGTAAAGGGTATAATGCCTGTAAGTCTGTAAGTGGCATAATCTGTTGATAAGAGACAGTTGTTCCTTATGTTAGATAATGGTGTTTAAAATAGTAAAGAACTGCTTTAAATAACTAAGAAATATAAAGTTTGAGAACATTTTTATTATATTAATATACAGCAGTAACATGCATTAAGTAAGATAGACACTCTTTTTAAAAAAAAATCAGAAATAGAAAGAGTATGAAAACATGATTGTTCAGTTTTTGAGATTTTTATAGTATTATATATGATATATCTTAACAATGTATGTTTACAGGCGGCTGGTAGTAGAAAGCAAATCAAATATCCCTCCACATCTTCCAGAGAGTTTATGAAAGGTAATTATATCAATATGATTGTACAATACCAGACAACCCAGTACATGTTTGCACAACACCACATTAAACTACTCTGTACATGTTTGCATAGTACCACATTAAACTACTCTGTACATGTTTGCATAATACCACATTAAACTACTCTGTACATGTTTGCACAATACCACATTAAACTACTCTGTACATGTTTGCACAATACCACATTAAACTACTCTGTACATGTTTGCACAGTACCACATTAAACTACTCTGTACATGTTTGCACAATACCACATTAAACTACTCTGTACATGTTTGCATAGTACCACATTAAACTACTCTGTACATGTTTGCACAGTACCACATTAAACTACTCTGTAACATGTTTGCACAGTACCACATTAAACTACTCTGTACATGTTTTCACAGTACCACATTAAACTACTCTGTACATGTTTGCACACATTAAACTACTCTGTACATGTTTGCACAGTACCACATTAAACTACTCTGTACATGTTTGCATAGTACCACATTAAACTACTCTGTACATGTTTGCACAGTACCACATTAAACTACTCTGTACATGTTTGCACAGTACCACATTAAACTACTCTGTACATGTTTGCACAGTACCACATTAAACTACTCTGTACATGTTTGCATAGTACCACATTAAACTACTCTGTACATGTTTGCACAATACCACATTAAACTACTCTGTACATGTTTGCACAGTACCACATTAAACTACTCTGTAACATGTTTGCATAGTACCACATTAAACTACTCTGTACATGTTTGCACAGTACCACATTAAACTACTCTGTACATGTTTGCACAGTACCACATTAAACTACTCTGTACATGTTTGCACAGTACCACATTAAACTACTCTGTACATGCTTGCATAGTACCACATTAAACTACTCTGTACATGTTTGCACAGTACCACATTAAACTACTCTGTACATGTTTGCACAACACCACATTAAACTACTCTGTACATGTTTGCACAGTACCACATTAAACTACTCTGTACATGTTTGCACAGTACCACATTAAACTACTCTTTACATGTTTGCACAATACCACATTAAACTACTCTGTACATGTTTGCACAATACCACATTAAATACTCTGTACATTTTTGCACAAACCACATTAAAAAATACTCTGTAATGTTTGCAAGACCCCATTAAACATCTTTAATGTTTCCAAATACCACTTAAAAATTTTTCTCCCCTTAAAAAACCATAAAAAATTTTAAAAAAACCCGTAATAAAGTGTGTCAGACTACCCCGAACATGTGACATCAGGCTACCGAATACATGTGATATCAGACTACCCTGTACATGTGGGCACATTGCAACAGATAAAAACTATACATGTTTGCACATTAAACATCAAACTACCCTGTACATATGTGCACAATACCCCATCAGTACCTTGTACATTTGTGTGCAGTACCACATCAGGGTCTACCTTGTACATAATTATGTGCACAGAACATAAAACTACCCTGCACATATATGCAAAATACAACATAAGACTACCTTGTATATACATTGTATGTGCACACTACAACTTAAGACTACCTTTGTACATCAGACTTCCCTGTACTTATATGCAAAGTACAAAATAAGACTATGCTGCACAAATGTGCAAAGTACAACATAAGACTATGATGCACACATGTGCACAGTACAATAACATAAGACTACATGGCACATATGTGCACACTACAACATAAGCCTACCTTTGTACATAATTTATGTGCACAGTACAATATAAGACTACACTGTACATAACTATGTGCATGGTACAACATAAGACTAACATGCTTAACCTGTGTTGCCCACTGCAACTTCAGACTTGTCACCCTGTACATATGTGCATTCTGACTAGACTTGAATCTTCATATTAACATCAAATAAACTAATAATTAACTGTTTCATTATCAAAGCAGTGCTTGACAAATACATAAATTTAGGGTAAGTGAATGGTTAAAGATGGGTCTGCCAGTGCAAATTAAAGAAAATAGTCACCCAATCAGATTGTGTATTTTAATATGATCAATATTTTTGTTTGTTTGCAATGAGTAGAACAGAACAGAACAGTATATCCAATAAAGTCTTTGACAATTGAGGGCAGATCTGCAATAGCATTATAAAAGTTAGATTGATAAAACTTTCTATGACTTTTACACTTAGGGAAAGGCTATTAAAATGTTAAAATTTAAAGATGTTACAGTTTAGATAAATTATAAGTTTTATAGCTTAGTCCACCTAAACATTGTAAAATAATTTTAGCATGGATATGAATGTCAATATCAAAATTTTATATTAGGTTTTTAGAAAATTTAAGATAAGATAAAACTGGGCTTATGTTTTCAGATCGAGTATTTGTTGACCTGTGTATTCTTCAAGCAAGAGATCTTATTCCGAAGGATAGAAATGGTATGTTTACTTGTATAATTATATGTATTTCATATTCACAGATACAACCCCAATCTGTATTCCATGCAAGAGTATTCCAGAATGCTTCTACTGCTGTTGCTGTAGTTATATTACAACATATTTAAATACTGAAAGGTTTTGTTGCTTTGGTTAATTATATACATGTACTTGGAGAGATATGTTGCTATGTTTAGTTGCCTGGGCAGGGATTCAAACCCTGGACCTCTCACATCCTAAGCAAGTATGTTACCCCTGTTATTGAGAGTTATGCCATTACATTTGCATATACAACCTGTATAATTAACATACAGAGAGTTATGTTGTTACAGTTGAATATAATATATAATATGAATAGATATGATAACAAATATATTGTAAGGGAAACTTGACATGTGATTTTGGTTTAAAAAAAACCCTAGTCAGGAAATTCAAAAGATGGTATTTGGCAGGGAGAAAAACCTTATTTGGGTGGGGAAAAGGGAAAAAAAAAATTTACCCCAAAACTTTTTTTTTTTCAAAGGTTTTGGTAAATAAAAAATGAATTTTGGTAGGGGTTTTTTTTTAAAGTAAAAACTTGTATTAAAAAATTTTTCCCCCCAAAAATCAAGTCAATAAAATTGTGGGCAGAACAAGTTTTTTAAAATAAAGAACAAACTTTAAATAAAAATTTTTTTAGTTTTGAAAAATTTTTTAATTTTAAAATTTAAAGACGGTTTTGGGAAAAAGGGGGAAAAATGTGCAAGATTTTTAGGGATACAGAAAGATGCCCCAAATCCAGAAGCTACTCCTGGTTCTTGTTTAAGCACTCATACATGGGGTCTCCTCCGATGATTAGTAATTTTAGTTGGCCTGCCTGGGAATCGAACCCACTATGTCGAGAGTCTCATGCTCTAACCAGTTGAGCTATGCGGGCTGGTCCAGTAAGTCTTAAACTAGTGTCCTCTATGGCTGAACAGTTAAGATAACACTTGCTCCTCACCACTGTGTATTCTTTTTTTTCTTGTTTGGAAGCTGTCAAGCTCTCTTATTGAAGGTCATTGGTCTAGATAGGTGGCCACTAAATGACCTTTATAGTGCTAATATGAATTTATACATTATAAATTAAAAACTGAGTAGATTATGAATTTCTGTCATTTTTATATCACATTACAAGACCAATTTCATTTATAAAATAAAATATATATGGACATTTTAATTGCCTTGCTGTAAATAAACAAATTCCTTGTTTGTAAATGAAATTAGTTTTGTAACTTTAATATTAAACATCAAGACTTGTTGAATTAATATATTTGTTAAAAGTTTTAAATGTAGAAGGAAACTTAATTTTTTTTTTATATTTTACGAGTTTATTAAAAACACAGAATTCCTATCTTTATTACATATTGTTTAGCATTAAATGCTGTTAAACTTTATATCTTATTGTTCATGCTATTCAGTATTCAGAGAATATGATACCAGACAATTCATGTTGGTTGTCAATGTGCATTCACGTTTTCTGAAGTTGTTTTTCTGTTTTGTACAGGAGTTATATGACAAGGATATAATGTTCAATGATTTCCTAGGAAGAATAAACTTGTCACTTGACCAATTGAAGGAGATTTCTCTCAAGGTAAGGTTAAAAAACCTTAACTTGCTGTATTTCTGAAATAAACTTTCCAGCTTTCATTTTTCAGATTGTCTATTATCAGTTATAGGGTTATCAAGATGGAAATTTAAAGTTAATCAGCCATCAGTGTAGAGCCTGGTCAGATGACCTACATTCCTGACCAGTTACTGCTGAAGAAGCTTTCGAGTTTACTGAAAAATGATTTTTAAAATTTTGATAATTTGTTAGAAGCAGTGTCAGAACTAAGTGTAGAAATTAGATGAAAATAGCTTTTTGAATTATAAGATTTGTATATTTTAGGGAACATCAGACTGGTTTTCTTTACAACATGTGAAATCTGGTCAACTGCAGATAACATGTAAAGTGACAGCCCCAGAAACTGTGGTAAATATTACATATACTATTTCATTATTGTTGGGTAATTAGATAGGGGTGTCCATGGCCAAGTGGTTATGGTTGTTGACTTCAAATCACTTGCCTGTCACTGCTGTAGGTTTGAATCCCACCAGGGACTTTGGATTGTTTCATGTGAGGAAGCTATACAGATCACTTACAGAAGAATGCTGGTGGTTTTACTCAGGTGCCCTGTTGTGTTAGAAACAATGCTTGGAGAGGCACCTGAGGTCTTCTTTCACCAGTTAAACTGGAATGAAAAAAGGTTATGAGACAACTTTTTTCAAAAATTACTATACTAACAGATAGAGAAAATTACATGTATATTGTTTGAGAAAATGAAAATACTACGGAAATTGTGTAAATATTTACTACAAAAACAATGCATCATGTATTTTACCATTTCTTGAAAAAGTTGCTTACTTGCAGAGAAATTGGTAATTACTGGTTAGTTATCCAGGAAAGTTGGTAAGGTGGATTAACTGCCAAGATATTACCAAAAAATATGTTTAAATAGGTGTTAAAACCAGGTGTAGAATAGGTAATTAATGAGTGTCGTAAATCTGTTGTTATATGACAGTACAGGAAGGTTAATTTGTAACAAATTAAAGTGCAAAGTTAACACTTCGACTATTTTTATACAGTTATTTGCATTATCAATATTATTGCAATTCCACTGACAGGGAAGTTTCCAGCATTTCCCTTTCATCACAGAAGCTATAAATCAATTTCTAGATTAAACGCTCAGTTAATACAAAAAAAAAGATAGTGAAATTGAAATACACATAAACAGTTTTTGTCTCATTAGATCATAATATCCTCCAGGTGAAATATTGTGAACACTTGATGTCAGTAGTGTTGTTCATCAACACTTTCCTTTAAACAACATCTCCTAAAACACTACTTCATAGGTTTCTCTGGGTTGTTCAAAAGTTGTTCAAAAAATCCATTTTATGTTTAGTTTATACATATTTAATTAAGCTCAATTGCGAAGATGTTCTTGCAACTTAGGATTATATTCAATACTTTCTACTCCGCTTCCTGGAACCAACTGGTGTCATAAGAAGAAACATCGTCGTGACCCAAACAGGGATCAAACCTTTGCATGATTCCTAGTTTGAGAGGCAGACACCTAAACCACTAGGCCACTGCTTCCCTCATGCATCTGGGTTTTTTTTTTAATTTTTTGTACAAATACTCTATAAGTCAGATTAATATTCTAGCACTGAAATGATTGGTGGATGGATTTGTATGATAACTGTTCTAATGATTTTAATTCAATTTGGTTAAAAACAACATGACCTCTTATGGGGTATGATTTATTTTCCTTAGGTGTAGGGAAAAGTCATTTTGGAAATTACTTTTTGTTTGATTTTCCTTCTATAAGCTAACTTGATTTCGCTTCCTCACATGAACATATCAAATTGCAGGTAGAATTTTAAACCTAGAGCGGGGTAAGTGACAAGTGATTAGAGTTGACAACTTTGACCATGTTTACATTGATATCACTTAGTATCATGATTTCTAATTGTTGATATGAAGGGTTCCATAATCTGATATCAGTTATGCTACCTTTAACTTTGCTGATTTGACACGCCACTGTGATAGAATATTTTACTGTTTTTTTTACCAATTGATGTGATTTATTCCACTGGAATGATTTATTATGCACAAATTGTTTCAGTAGAGAGATAATTCATGTTTGTGATTTTGTGTAGTGAAACAAGTTAAAACTGGAATTTTCAATCTGTACATGATTTGGTATGTATACTTAAATGTGTTGATTTATATTCATGCCACTATTTTATATACAATTAGATATTATCCAAGTATGTATATTTTGTACTTATATAATGTTACTATTTTGTTGCCAGGTCCAGTATGTCATAATCAACTATGTAGCTGTATGAAGATTTTTTTTTTTCAACAAATAAAAAGTTGTCATAAAATGTTGTATTTTACTGAAGATCATGATAAAATAAACATATCTTGGTAGTCTAATTATGACTTAACAGAAAAATTATCCCATTACCGATTGGATTTGCCCAGCCAGCTTTGATTTTGGAACAGTTAAATATGTCTTTCAACATACAATAACTTGTACAGTTCACCATAGTGAACCAGGGATTATTGTGATAACATTGAAATTAATGTGAGCATGTTAAGTCTAAGCAGGATTTTTTACATTAGTAACATATTTATAATTAACTGTTTTACTTTAGAAGGTAGGGATGGGTAGAGAGTTGCAGATACTTCTTGTAGACTTACATATTACTATATAAATAAAAGTATATAACTTGTTACAGAAGAAAGGTGGGAAATCTGTGAGTTCTAGAAAAGAGAGCAACAAAGACCAGTCAAAGTCATCTCCTGTAAGAGCTACATCAATAGAAAGTGATGTTTTTATTACACCAGCAAATACTCAGGTTAGTTTATGCCATTCAACATTCATAAAATGAAACACCTATGCTACAAAATAGTTGTATTGTTGTTGGTATCTATACTATTTGATAAGTATACAAAAGTCATGTTATGTCTACTGATAGAAATGATTGTTAGTAGAAAAAAACTTAATTCAATATTTTTGCAAAATTTCTCAGTTGTAATTGATCTTGGCCATGCAGTGTCTTGAGGGAAGGATATTCTGATCTGAATCGCAAACATATGTCAGATATTTTTTCTTGCATATTCTGCCATATTATTTCATATTTAAAATGGTTTACCTCAATAAGATATTTGTTCATAGAACTTAATGTCATTTCATCCATAACTATTTCCTTACAATAGCGTATGAATTTACAACTTTAATAAGTGAAATGACATCATCCGTAGCGTATAGTTCCCTTCTAAAATGACTTCATTTTACGCGTTTCATTCATAAAATGCACTAAAATGACATTGTTGTATGTCACTCGACTCATCTGGCACCCCCATGCCAGATGAAATTTCCAGCATTGGTAAAACTAACAGAAACACCAGTCTGCTATGCAAGAAATAAAAATAAAAGCAATTCTGAGGCATAATGGGCTTTTAAAAACTGCAACTTGAGAACCATTGACCTTAAAATAGGTTAGAGCAACCAGAAAAATCAGGACAATACATGACATGACTTGATACAGTATTTAAAAATCTACTGTATGTATTGGTATAACCAATTTCCTTTCACAGGTTTTAAAAGGTGCTCCACCACTCAAAACTGTAAACAACAACAACAACAGTCAGCCCACGAACCGGAACCATTTAGATGTGAACTACAACAATCCGGAAACATCTACCCCAATCAAAGACAGTCCTTTACCATCATCAGCACTGAATGAAAGCCCTGTTCCAGTTACTCTACGTAGGTCAGCATCCGATGTTAATGTAGGACGTAGACCCTCTCAAACCAACTCGTAAGTTTGTTTTGTTTGTAGCACCGGAGCTAAAAAAAGAAAAACCTTGTTAACACTCAAGCGGTCACATTTTTGCCTCAATCATCATCAAACTTGGTCAGGATGCTTGTCGAGGTAATAGCTTGGATGGGTTCGATTATGGGTCATCTCAGACACCGGAGCTAAAAATAGAAAAACTTTGTTAACACTCTAGCGGTCACATTTTTGCCTCAATCATCATCAAACTTGGTCAGGATGGTTGTCTAGGTGATAGCTCGGATGAGGTTGAACATGTGTCATCTCGGATGAAAAACTAGGTCACAGGAGCTAAAAACAGAAAAACCTCGTTAACACTCTAGCAGTCACATTTTTGACTCAAGTGTCATCAAACTTGGTCAGGATGCTTGTCTAGGTAATTGCACGGATGAATTCGAACATGGTTCATCTCGGATGAAAAACTAGGTCACAGGAGCTAAAAATAAAAAAATCTTGTTAACCCTCTAGTGGTCACATTTTTGACTCAATTGACATCAAACTTTGTCAGGATGCTTGTCTAGGTAATTGCTCGGATAAGTTCGAACATGGGTCATCTCAGATGAAAAACTAGGTCACAGGAGCTAAAAATAGAAAAATCTTGTTAACACTCTAGTGGCTACTGTTTTGATCCAAATATCCTGTAAATTTGTCTGAAAGTTTGTTTTGATGATTTCTAGGTCAAGTTTGAACATGGGTCACCTGGGGTTAAAAACTAGGTCACACTGCTCAAATATGGAAAAACCTTGTTAACATTCTAGTGGTCACATTTTTGACGCGATAATCATCAAACTTGGTCAGGATGCTTGCCTAAGTCATTGCTGGGATGAGTTCGAACATGGGTCATCTCTGATGAAAAACTAGGTCACCTGAGCTAAAAATAGAAAAATCTTGTTCACACTCTAGTGGCTACTGTTTTGATCCAAGTATCTGGAAATTGGTCTGAAAGTTTGTTTCGATGATTTCTAGGTCAAGTTCGAATATGGGTCACCTGGGTAAAAAATTAGGTCACACTGCTCAAATATGGATAATCTTTGTTAACACTCTAGTGGTCACATTTTTGACTCACCTGTCATGAGACTTGGTCAGAATGCTTGTCTAGGTAATTGTTCGGATGAGCTTGATGGGTCAGGTGAGCGATCAAGGGCCGGCCATCATGGCCCTCTTGTTTATAATACAGAGTTATTACAGGGTTTTTTTTTTAAGTTATTATAGAGAAATTTGATGATTCATTTGAAATGTGATAATATCATAAATAAAAATTAAAATCCTTGTTGAAGGTCTAGATTAAGTTAAACATAGACACTAATACAAGTTTAGTTTGAAAATCTTTTCTTTGATCTCATTTCATTAAGGCAGATTGAGTCTGTTTTTCTAACTATAGCTTTCAATATTGATGATGTTTTACATGAAATAAATGAAAATTATGCCTGAATCTAAATTGATTATTTCAAAGTTATTCTACATTTACTAGTATATGAAAGTGAATTTATCATTGTAGAATATTTCATTGGTTATAAATGGAAAGAATGAATAATTTAAACATCTCATATTTGCCTTGCTGATATAGTAGAAGGGGATTGACTTGCTATGTTTAAAGGAAGTTATTGACTTAAAGTTTTTTTGTTTTTTTTTTATACTGGAATAATGTTTAGTAGACATGAAGGAATTTAACAATTAATTGTGATGTTTTTTTCAGAATGAATTCCTTTGCAGCATTCCAAGACTTTGACACAACAGGTGAGAATATTTTGTCAGTTTTAAATTATTTATTTTGCTAGGTATTACTGTACTGCCTGATGTAATAATTGATAGCATGTGCAAGTTAGTTAATGACAAGCATTCTTATTTCTTATAATGGGAGAGAAAAACAGTTGTAAATTTGCATGCTGTTTTGTTTATACAAATAGATTTCATGAATTATGGTTCTACTCAAATGCACGTTCATGCCTGAATTTATAATGAATAAAGGAAAAAAAAAAAATTATATAAATTATTACGTTTTGCACTGATGACGGCATATAGCCGAAACGTTTGCAATAGATAATTACTGAATGTTTGTGTTTGTGTGGCTTGTCTGTTTATTTTAATGAATAAAGAGGAATTTGAAGTAGAATATTATGTGATGTACAGTACCATTCACTTTAAATACTTTTGCATTTTTTTTTCGTTCTTGCAATTTGTTACAACAGAAAACGATCCAACAGAAAAGGAAGATAAAACAAATGAAGTCAATGGTAACTTGAAGATAATATCTGTGTATGGTGATAGGGTCTATATTATGCTTCAAATGTAAAACCCTGAAACTGATGAATTTGTGTAATGGATAAGCCCTATCATGAATCTGGAACAGTCCATTAATTTAATTTAAAGTACCACATTGTTTTCAATGAACATTTTGTAGGAAAAAAACTTACCTCTTCATAGATTTATAATCCATAATGAAGAACAATCCAACAAATCCAAATATTTTTATCTAAAAAATAACAATTAATGACAGTCCATCCATGTAAAATCATTATAAAAATATATAAATTAATATTAATATAATCCTGTATTATATATATTATATTAGATCATAATTATGAATAATGATTTCTATAATTAAATTGTATCTTTAATATACATATTTAAAAGCATATTTTTATAGTTCTAATTAGTGCCCCCTTTTAAAAAAATGTAAGCCCCCTAAGGCTTTAAATGGAGACCATATGGTACATTAATTGTATAATGGATAACAATATTAAAATATAGATAATAAGCTACCAAAAGTATAGAGCCTGTTGTAGACTGCTGCCTGGCTTTGCTCTTCACTAGTGGCTAGGGTCAGTACTTAATGATTCCAGCAAGTGAAACAGTCACTTTATAAATACATCATGTTTATTTGTTATTTAGACCAAAGTATTCCCAACATATAACAGTCTTTGTGAAAATGTTCCTTTTTTTAAATGAACACCTTATTATACTAAATAAATTTTTGATATGGACAAAGTCTCACATGCTCTGTTGTTTATTTGGCTCTTCATTGTTAGTTTTAAAGGATTTCAATATCAGACTACTGAATTTAACCGTTCACTTGCTGAAACAGAATGTCATTAACCTTTGTCACCAGTAAAGAGCCAGGCTGTGTAGTGTGACCAGTCTGTTTACTATTGGAAGACTAACAGGGAATTTTTATCTTGATATCCCCTATATATAAAAAGGACAGTTCCTGGAATAGTCCATGTAAGAAATTCAGCAGGTTATGGGTTTATAAGTATACAACAGCAAATGAATCTTGTATGATTTTAGCTTTGGCAAGTTTTTATGCTAGCATAAGGGTTCAACCCAGAAATTATGCACAGAAGGGCACATGAAGTCCACCTCAACCAGTAAAGCTGGAAAGTCACTATTACAGTGTGACTTAAAATCCAACAAAACAAAACATATTATATATAGCAGATCATGTAGAGTTCTTGTATATCAGAACTTATCTTAGCCAACAATTATTTTAAACAGCTATAAAAAATTATATAACTGCATGTATTTATGATTAGAATCTTATTCCCCATCGTAATTTGGGAATATTTTTACTGTAAAAGGTGGGGGAAATATGATATGAGGTCTTTTTAAAAGAACTCCACTGAGGTTCCAAAGTTGAAATTCTTGCATAGATCATGGGGCATTCAAAATGGAAATACACTCAGAATGAAATTGAAAATTTAAAGTTTTTTTTTTTTTTCATTTTGCTCAATTAAAAAAGGATTATTTTGGAAAAATGGAAACCCACAAATTATTGATCAAGGTTCATGGAAAAAAATCTTTAATTTTTGTTATGAGCAATTAGGCCATAAACCAATATTTCTTTCTTTTCTTCCCACACATAATTGTATGCTTTAAAGGAACATGCCTCCAGATAAATGCTAATGTTCATGAAAATTTTAAAAATGTATTTAAAAGTAAAATATTATCAAGGGAACAAAGAAAAACATTTACAGGTTGCAATTAGCACTTGCAAACCACATAAATTACCAAAAAAGAGGTCGTAATAAGCAAAAATAGCTCTTACTGCTTAAGGAACACAGATGAAATATGGTAATAACTACTGCAAAATCAGTCCTTAATTGCATTTAATGTGTACATTATGATTTTAATCTAAAATGTTTTTCCTATTTTAAAATCTTAGTACATTTTTCTCAAGTTAAATTTTCTTGAGATATTTTGGCTCATCTGGAGGCATGCAGCTTTAACTAACATATATATTGATGAAGAAAAAAAAAACTATTTATATTACACATTTGTATACATGTATATTGTCATTACCCTACATAAAGTATTATATAATAATTTAACAACAAGTTTCTCTCTCTCTCTATATATATATATATATAATACAGCAAATCACAGGTGGCAGTATCAGTGTTTTTCCACTATCAAAATAATAGTTCTATAACTATAATTTTGATAGTGGAAAATTTTTTTTTTATATATAATTTCATCGGTGGTTTTGTATTTGGTACCTTATAGTAAGCCTTAGAGTGTTGAATTTTTTTTTTCAGGGTTGTAGTAGGGGTCCAGGGGCAGATTGGGGTGGGGTGTCCAAACACTGATACTGCCACCTGTGCAGCAAATTAGATGATAAATATACTTGTGTACAGTTGTATAATTAAATTAGATGTCACAAAAGCAGTTTGACATGTGCTTTTGTGCCTTAGTATGTCCATTCTTATTATGTTTGTCCGCGGACATGGGATGGAATTTTAAATAAACTTGGCTCAAATATTGAAACAATGTGTCATGAATAGATTCATGTTTTTAGGGAATGTGTCATGATAAGATACATGTGTTTAGTGTCCATTAAGCATTATTAGTAAGATTGTTACAGCTGTATCTGTCATAAATGTTCATAATGCTGTGATGATGTGTAATTTTAAATTTATTCTTTCAACAAATAAGCATCATGAAATAAGCTTTTAGTTAATTTTACATAGTTTTAAACTTATGAAAAATGCACTTAGATAAATAAATGTAACCTAGGCTACATTGGTTCAAATTTGGTTCCTGTCCACCTGTCCAATCCCTACAGTTAAATCATAAAAAGATTTTTTGTAAAAATGTACAATTCCTATTTAAATGTTTGTTAGAATATCTAGATATTGCATGATATTACATATATAAAAAGTCTGAATATATCAGAAGAGAAAGTAAAATAATAGTATATCAGAAAAGAAAATATATGAGAAGAAGAACAAAATAAATGTTTGAAAAAAAAGATGTTGAAAAAAGGATTCAAACATGTACATGATGCACACTGAACCATTACAGTTTTAAAAATATATATTCATTGTACATGTACTCAGGCAAAGGAGGAAATGGAGTATATATTTGTATGTTTATAATTTGCTAAATATAATTTTGTATTATAAATATTATTTAACAATTTTATGTCTTGCTCTAGTTTGTTTTTTTTGCCAAAAACTATACTGAATAGTGCTGAGTAATATATTGGAGGTGTTTTTATTCTAAAAGGTTGTAAATTATTTTACAGCAAGGCATGTTAAGCTTCAAGTGTCTGAGAAAAAAGGTTTGCACTAATGAAGAATGTTGTAACTTGTTGTTATATAATTTTATTGTATGCAGGAGTGATATTTGTATGTTTAAAAGTTATAAGATAAAGTTGTTTGAGGAAAATGGTACTTGAAGTGTTGTTTTCAATTTGTGTTTTAGATTGATGGCACTTGTCACTGTCAAGCACATATTTGAGAAAAAAAATCATGTGTTTATCTCTTAGAGAGAAAAAAAGGATAATTCTTTTTATACATTCCAAAAATTGCATTTTAAACAATTTATCTCTTACTATATTACACCCTTGGATCTTTTTGAAAATGGAAATTTATCCTTACCCAATCACTCAATTCATTTACATGATTTATAACAATTTTCCATAAAAACAGTCTTGCAGCATTATATTTTCCTTTAAAATTTTTTACACGTCTTGTAAGAGGGACTCTTAGCAAAAAGTGCCGTTTTTGAGATGAAATATAAAGACTTAAAGTTTTGCTATAGCTTATTGGTAAGAGTAACTCCGAATATATTTCCATTGCTTGTATGTATCACGCTAAGATTTTCAGTATTGAACAGGTTTGTTGTGACCATTTTAAAACTTGCTGAATTTGTTTAATGGACTCTCCCTGCTTTGAATTTGGAACAGTCCATTTAAATTTTAAGAGATTTAATTACCAACAGTGTAGAGGGCGTGGCTCTATTCTGGCTGCAAAGACTAATCACTTTGGGTTCCAGCAGGTTAAGGGTTGATGTGACTGAGTGGGGTTATTTCTTAATGACAAAAATAAGAACATTGAACAATGATAAAGTAAAATGTATAATGTAACAGACACCAAAACACCCTCCAGCTTGCCAAATAACATGGGAAATATGCATATTTTCAATATTATGTAGACTTTCAAATATTTATCAGTATTGGTTTATAAATATTTCAGTATCACAGTTGGATATGAAAAACTTCTATACAGTCAGTGATAGTTCAGAAAATATTGATGTACTTTCACAAAACAATAGTGCTGACTCATCATCTTCAGGTGTTGTAATGTATAGTTCATGCAAATGCAATATATAGTTCAAATAAGTTGTAATGTATAGTTCAAACAAGTTGTAATGTATAGTTCAAACAAGTTGTAATGTATAGTTCAAACAAGTTGTAATGTACAATGTATAGTTCAAACAAGTTGTCTTTTAATGTTACACCTGTTATTTGTTTATGTTTCTGTTATAACAATGGCTGTTATTTTCTTAATTACATTTTATTTATGGTTAATATTCAATCAGATTAAAATCAATTCCTAATTAAATTATGCTACACATTAGGACCTAACATTCACCCATAGGCAGTCACTTTCTGGTGGTCTTTGAAACAACCAATGATTGTTGAGGTTTCATAATTTTGAAAGCTATACTGTTTCTAATTTTAACACTTGGAAAACCAATACTTATGCCTAGGTCACAAATAAAACGGGCGCCGTCCGATTAAACGATTTTTATAAAATCGGCGGATTTTTTGATGTCGTGGACGCTGGGCGATTTTAAATCTGATACCTTGCGTTGTCATGAATGAAACAGTCATCGGGCGATTTTTTGCCGAATGGATTTTACAGAAAGAATTGAACGGATCGGGCGGTCGCCGCCCGATGTCCGTACGGCGCCTGTGCGATTTAAAAGCCACCCTAGTAAGAATATCTCGAAACAGCCCGGACGCATTTTAAATCGGACGGTGTTTTAGATGGCCCGATCAAAAAAACATCGCACGGTCGCCGCCCGACGACCAAGCGATGTCCGCTCCATGATGTTTTATACTCAGTGACCCCAAAAATTATCGTCCGGCCGCCGTTAGCTTTTAAGTAGTACTTAAAACTCGAAGGCGCCTGGCCGATGAGCAAAATTTTTAGCTGCTGCCGTCCGATAGTCACTGCCGCCAGACGGACGCTGGCCGATATGCGATTTTTTGGAGAAACAGACGCCGCCCGGCGGCATTTTCTTATTTGTGACCTAGGCTTTAGTAGGTAATTTTCATGAATTTAAGAGAACAAACACGGTGTTTTCCAATATACTCTGCAGGTAAACTGGCAAAACAATCTTGCCCATTAAAAATTGAGTCTATAATTTCATGTTTACTTGTTTCAAATTACTCCAAACAATTTTTTTCTTCTAACAAAAATCAACAATTTGTTTTACTTCCACAGACAACAATATTTTGATACTTCTTCTAATGCCTACTGTATATGTAAAAACCAGTTTGATTGCTTGGCTTAATAAAAAACTTTCTCAGGAAATCTGAATTTGTCATCAGATCTACATGTAAGAAATAAGTAGATCTAAACTTAAGTCAGCTTGACTGTTTGATATACATGTACTGGTTGTAACAAGTTTTCACAAAGTATTCCATAATTTCTCCTACATTGATTTATTAGAGGCAAGTTTTATGCATGGCAAGTGCAATAGCATGTGTTATGATTTGTTGTATGGAAATGTTTCCCTGTTCTCACATTACCTGTCACAATTGTTCATGTTTGATATAGTAGTAATTATACACTTCCATGACAAACAATTGTACTTTTTTCTCTCTTTGCCTCACCTGTTGTAGTGCATCTCTTATATAACAAATTTAAATTTCATGAAAGCAAATAGATTTATATATATATAAATATATTAGTGGTGGACGTTGCATCAAGAGACGTTTTTGCAGAAATTTTAGAGCAAAAGTGTTAAAAGCAAAAGCTATTAAATTGTAAAAAGTTAAACATTAATTTTAAATCTATTATCGTGTATTCCATGCATAATTAAACACTGTGATATGAAAATTAATATATGAAGGGCAATTACTAGTGTTTTCCTTGTCACACAGTTTTAGGAAATTGCCATGTGTCTATCAGTGTCATATGTTGTTGGATGATTGTTAATGTGTTAAACTGTTTGATTATTTTTAGCTCGACTTTTTTTTTTTTGAAAAAAAAAAGTAGAGGTATTGTTATAGTCGGGTCGGCTTTGCCGTCCGCAAACTTGTACCTGGATCATAACTTTTTTATTTCTTGGTGTATTGTCTTCATACTTGGCCACAACAACCCTTGGGACAAGACCTTTCAGTAGACCACACTAACCTTGACCTTCATCCATAAATGACCTTGACCTTCAAGGTTAAAAGTCCAATTTTTGCTTGTTCATGCTGTTATTGGCTGTAACTTTGTTATTTTTGAATGGATTGTCTTCAAACTTGAACATAATAATCTTCAAGCATATCCCTTAAAAATAACCAGCCAGACCTTGACCTTCACTCATAAATGACCTTGACTTTGAAGGTCAAATTATTGAAATTTTCATTTTTTTGGCTATTATTGGCTGTAACTTTGTTATTTTTGAATGGATTGTCTTCAAACCTATTATTGAAGGGATCAACTTCATATTATAACAGAACATTCTTAAGGACCAGACCTTGTTGTTTATCAAACCCAAATTTGCTTGGGCTCTTTAATGACCTTGACCTTGAAGGTTAAATTACTGAATTTTCTCAGATTTGTGCATTAAATGACCATAATTATATATTTATTGGTGTGTGTGTGTGTGTATATATAGAAAAAAAATATATATATACATATCTATCATCATCATCATCACCATCACCATCATCATCAACAACAACAACAAAATGTTTCTATTTATAGAAATTGCGTAATGTTTCTATTTATAGAAATTGCATAATGTTTCTATTTATAGAAATTGCGTAATGTTTCTATTTTTAGAAATTGCGTAATGTTTCTATTTATAGAAATTGCATATAGAAATTGCGTAATGTTTCTATTTATAGAAATTGCGTAATGTTTCTATTTATAGAAATTGCGTAATGTTTCTATTTATAGAAATTGCGTAATGTTTCTATTTATAGAAATTGCATTCTATTTATAGAAATTGCGTAATGTTTCTATTTTTAGAAATTGCATTCTATTTATAGAAATTGCGTAATGTTTCTAATTTTAGAAATTGCATTCTATTTATAGAAATTGCGTAATGTTTCTATTTATAGAAATTGCTTAATGTTTCTATTTATAGAAATTGCGTAATGTTTTTCTATTTTTAGAAATTGACTAATGTTTCTATTTTTAGAAACCGGTAATGTTTCTATTTTTAGAAATTGTGTAATGTATTTGCGTAATGTTTCTATTTATAGAAATTGCATTCTTTTTATAGAAATTACGTAATGTTTCTATTTTTAGAAATTGCGTAATGTTTCTATTTTTAGAAATAATAATGTTTCTATTTATAGAAATTGCGTAAATTTTCTATTTATAGAAATTGTGTAATATTTCTATTTTTAGAAATTGCGTAATGTTTCTATTTATAGAAATTGCGTAATGTTTCTATTTATAGAAATTGCGTAATGTTTCTATTTATAGAAATTGCGTAATGTTTCTATTTTTAGAAATTGCATTCTATTTATAGAAATTGCGTAATGTTTCTATTTATAGAAATTGCGTAATGTTTCTATTTATAGAAATTGCGTAATGTTTCTATTTTTAGAAATTGCGTAATGTTTCTATTTATAGAAATTGCGTAATGTTTCTATTTTTAGAAATTGCGTAATGTTTCTATTTTTAGAAATTGCGTAATGTTTCTATTTTTAGAAATTGCGTATTCTATTTATAGAAATTGCGTAATGTTTCTATTTTTAGAAATTGTGTAATGTTTCTATTTATAGAAATTGTGTAATGTTTCTATATTTAGAAATTGCGTAATGTTTCTATTTATAGAAATTGCGTAATGTTTCTATTTTTAGAAATTGCGTAATGTTTCTATTTTTAGAAATTGCTTAATGTTTCTATTTTAGTAGAAATTGAGTAATTTTTCTATTTTTAGAAATTGGGTAATGTTTCTATTTTTAGAAATTGCGTAATGTTTCTATTTTTTGAATTGCGTGTTTCTATTCATATATATATACAAAATAGATAAACAAAACTAATGTGACAAGACAGAACAACTAAATTTATAAAAAGGAAACGTTAAGATATGTTCAAACCTTTCTATGTTTGCGTTTAGAAAAAGTAAAAAGTCGAGCGTTGCCCCCGCCTGGCGGTGGCTCTTGTTAAACAGAAAAAATAGGGCAGTGATTCTAATTGCACAAAGTGGTACATTACATTCTATTTAAAACTTTAAGCTGAACTGTGACATTAAGGTCATCATATTACTTTTGTTTAAGTCAATTATGTCCCAATTTAATGTGACATCTGAACTTTGATATGCTTATGATCTCTGCCCAGCAAATGAACTTGACCTACAATGTTCTTTAATTTGGAACTATATATGGTTCATTGTATGTTAATTCATAGATTGGAATAGTAAAACATTGAGTACAGAATCAAGAAGCAAAGGCAATGCATGTTAGTTGAAACTTTGTAAATTAATATAAACTTGTCTTGTTTTAGATGGTTTAGCTGACCGCATGTTCAATGTGACAGGAAAAGTTCTCAGTGTGCAGGGACTGAAGTTTAATGAGGGAACAATTTACTGCAAAGTGAGGGCAATATCGTAAGTTCTTTTTTGCTACCTTTTTACTCTACTTTATGAAAGAATTTCGAACATCTAATGGTGTGCACTCGCTCGTACATCTGTCTGTTCTTCTGGGTAAAAGAAAGGACATTTATTGGGAACAATGGCTTATGGTAAATTCTACTCCTTCTGTACTTTTATAGCCAGATTGTGTGTTTTTTTTAACAAAAGAAGAACCCAATAAATGTCATTTTTAAGGACAGTCTTTTTGAGTTCCACATGTCAAGGTCAAAGTGACAGACATTATGCATGAATTTCAAAATTGTGGTGTCTGTTCTGTATCTTTAAAACCAGTGGAAGGACGTTGAAATTATTTGGCAGAAATATAAATAATGATTCTTATTTTCAGACCCAACAAGCGCAGATTACGACAGATATTTGGAAGTCGTGTAATAGCGAAATCTCCAATGATCAAAGCATCACAACCAACTTTCAATCTGCCTATTGATGTAGACAGGGGTATAGGTGTTAGTGGAGAAACATTGCTCAAATTTGACATAAAGAGAGAAGGAAAAGAACATTTAGCAACTAAGGCATTTACCCTGCGGTCTTTATTTAGTGGTTTGTAGAAGAGTTTATCACTTTAGCTTTATAAAATTTATTGTCTCAATACATTTGTAGTATATTTTAAGTTCCTAACATTGAGTAATTTGCCTCTCAACTACTGTGTATGTATCTAACCTTGGACAATGAATATTCTGATAGAAGGCAACTTTCTTTCAAATACCCTGAAGGTATGTGGTTTAAAGGAATGCCACTGAGGTTCAAAAGCTTCAAAAAATAAAAATTTGAATTTCTTATACAGATCAGCTTGGGCACTAAAAACAGAAGGATGCAAATGATAATAAAGAAATATTCTTGGAAATAAGTCGTATTTTTGTGCTATTCTTAGCCTGATTTGAGCGAAAAGTGATGCAACGCTTTTCAAATTTTGGTCATTTTTCAACATTAGGATGATTGTTCTGAAAAAAACATAGTGAGCGAATGATCGAAAATTTTGTACACAAGTTATTTGTCTAGACCTGAATCAAATCAAAAATGAATCTCAAAAACTTATTTCCATTCCTGTCATGTCAAAAATCTCAGTGGTGTCCCTTAAATACCACTCCTGTCTCAACTTATAACAGTTCCTGCATTCCATTACAATGCCAGTGTTTCTGATAGAATAACCATGTAGTGAAAATAAAATAATTTCTTGATCCATTAAATTTAAAAGATGGATTTGCAAGTTTCTCATTTGGTACATTAAGCTTAACCATGATAAGACTTTTGCTTCTTTTGTGCTTTTGGTAATTTAGAATAGTAATAGGGATTAAGTAGTTTGTATGGAAGTCAAAATACCACTTGCTTTATGTATGTATCATATTATTTCAAAGTTAGAACTACATATTTTGATTATGTATTGTTATACCAGGTCCTGGTGGAGAGGCAGACAAGATACAGAAAGTGTTGCCTCTAGAGAACAATCTTCAGGTAGAAATATATCTACAACATACACCACCAGAAAGTAACACTTTCCTGCGACGTCGACATGGTGGTCGTAGTTTGGGATTTTCAAGATCAGCCAGGAAAACAGTTGTGTAGTCTGTGGTTTTAAAGATGTGACAAACATGGTCTACTGGATAGAAAATGTCATCATCTCTATGCTTACACTTTGTAATGGCAGCGATTTTTTATAATTCGTTTTTTTTTATTCCAGAATGCCGGGAAATAATGGAAGTATTGTCCTCTATTTGATTGTTCTACTTTTTATGCCCCCACAGAGTGGGAGCATATAGCGTTGCACTTGTCCGTCAGAGTGTCCGTCCGTCCGTACGTCCCGAAATCTTGTGAACGCAACTCCTCTTAAACCTGATGGCAGATTTTGCTTAAACTTCCAGGGATGAACAACCTTAATGTGTAGATGGTAGTAAAGGAAGGAATTTTTGCTGCGACCAAAATTAACAGAATTATGGCCCTTTGTTGATTTTTTCACTATATACTATGTAGAAATTTTGTGAACGCAACTCCTCTTAAACCGGATGGCAGATTTTGCTTAAACTTCCAGGGATGAACAACCTTAATGTGTAGATGGTAGTAAAGGAAGGAATTTTTGCTGCGACCAAATTTAACAGAATTATGTCCCTTTGTTGATTTTTAGTTTTAAAATATTTGACCTAGAGTCATAAGATTGACAGAACAGTGGCGTGTGGGGGCATCCGTGTCCTATGGACACATTTCTAGTTCTTAATGTTATTTTGATAATAGTCATATCATTATGAAGTAAGAGTTATCTCATTTCAGATTTTTGTGTCTATATATGAATAAACAGAGTCTTTTATAGAAGTGTGGATATGCTATGGGTTTCTTTCATTTTTTTTGTCAACAAGCCTCGGCATAATCTTGCAGGTTTAAAACCCAGATGTGAATGCAGAGTCTCATTATTTCTTTCTATTTGTCAATTTAGAGGTCAAAGCCAAATTAAAGCAACTTAACTTAAAAGTTTTAAGTGGGAACTCAAAAATGCATTTTTCATCAAAGTAAGAGTATGGTAATTTTCAGTAGGAGATCTTTCATTTAAATATCATCCATTACAAATCCATCTGTTTTAAGTCTGTCATACTATTTTAATATATTCCTATATTCAAAGAACATGTAAATGTATTATGAATTTTGCAAAATGTTACTTTTTTGTTATTATTTATCCATTTTTTATGATTTTATTGCACTTGTTAAGTGGCTGCTCTGAGATAGAAGATAGGTAACTCTGAAACTTAAGTTTTTTTGTTGTTGTTGTTTTCAAATGGACCAGTCAGCTAAGTATCATATAGAATATTTTTGTGCCTTGTTGTAAAATCTAGTTGATTTTTTTTTATCAGGTATTTATTTATTCCTTTATTTTTGTAAATTTTAGATCTTTGTCACAGAAGGAAGATTGACATACATGTAAATATATTTCATTGAATCTAACTTTCAGAACATGTGTCATAATAGTAGGTTTTCCATCAAAACAAAATAATTGCTTTTTTTCATGTTTATCTGCATTGTAATACAATAAAATAATACACAAGTAAGGTCTATTGATTCGCCTATGTAATATATGATTTTTGTTGATGAAATGTAAGTTAGTTTTCCCTTACCGGCTATGCATAGAAAAGGTTATGTCCCTTTGAACATGCCAGTAGTTTTTTGTTTTCGGAAAATAAGTTAACTATTTGAATAAGGAGTCTTGTTTTTGTTTTGTTGTTGTTGTTTTTCCCCAGCTTTTATTCATTTTTTGTCCATATAATTAAATAGGGATTAAACAAAACAGGTTTATAAACATTCAGTTATTATCATTTTAATCTTTGCTAATTTCGTGTACTAGCCCTTTCCTCTTGTTTTTATATTTGGTAGTGTCTATTATGTCTTAATTAAAGGAATTCTAATATTGAAATGTTTTAATTGAGCCACAGCAAGTACAGGGTTACATCTGATCTATGAAAGCTGGCCTTTATAACCCTTAATCTGCTGGAATTAAAAATAATCAGTCAATGCCACTAGTATAGTGCCTGCCAGTACAGTCTGTACGTAGCTCAAAATCACTTAAAATGCAAATGGACTCTTCCAAATTCAAAGCAAGGAAAATCCATTATACAAACAGTGGGTTAAAGTGAAACTGATGGTAGTTATCATTATTACTGCTGCTCTTTAACAAATGAGTAAATGCATCTTACAAAATGTCATCATACTGCACAATGCCATATTTAATAGCATTTAAGTTGAGTTCACTTCTTACATGGATAGCCAACAAAGAAGTTAATAAAAGAAAACTGGCAAAATGTAAAAAAATCCCAACATTATGTTCTAATACTAGTAGGTGATTGTTTATTTTTATCAATTATACATTGTAAATGATAATTTATGTTTGTATATGAGATTATAAGTGTCATATCTTTTTAAGTTTCGGAGGAATTAATATCATAAAGATTGTGCCATTCCCTTTTTTGTTAAAATTGCACTTTGTGATAAGTTACTGTTTACATTTTTGTAACTTGAATGATAGATTAAGTTATTATGAAAATTTATGTATTGTTGAGTATTGTTTATTACTTAATGCATATGGAATAGTGAAGGAAAGAAGTATGCGTTTGGGGATGGTCATATCAGAAGTTTTTTATGCCCCCACCATGTTAATTGTAAGGGTGGCATATAGGAGTGTATATCAAAATCCCCTTGATCATAATCCCCTTGGTTGATAAACGACATAGTGATCGAAATCCCCTCAACAGAAATGACCGGGTGTTCATAATCCCCTTGATGGATAGTCAAAATCCCCTTGGCAAAAATGATGGGGTGGTCAAAATCCCCTCAACTTGTGAAAAACAACCCCCTTTACTCAAAATTCTTTTTCCTTTGATCTTTTGTCACTCCAGCTAAACTATTGTGTTACATAAAGAAATGTTGCAAACAGCAGTTACATTGAGTAGAGGAAAGAGTATGGAGTATACTTTAACCTTTGTTACTTGTAATGAATTCCATTTTGGGTATTCATGTCTATTGCAGAGAGCCATCATATTATATACCCAACAAAATAACAGTTTGCAGTTAAGTAAAACAAAGATGAAGTAATTTTAGATAGCAAACTGCAATTAATAGCCTCATTTTATCTGGAAAGATCTAAAGCTAGTGTGCAACAAATTTGCCTTTAAAGGTGTTTATCATTGCAAAGATTAATTGATTGTTTGTTACATATAACTATAATTGCAATGATTAATTATAATCAACTATCATTTATTTGTTTGTATTTTACAATTTTCTCAGCAATAATAACATCAATAAAGGTGTCATTATTAACTGGCTGTGACAAACATACACCTTTTAATTGTTTGTATGCTTTTCTCTTTTTTTTTCAGCAATTCTTGAAGCAGTTGGTTCTTAAATTCATTGAACTAAAAAGAAAAATAAGAAAAGAAATTTCCCAACCATTTCACATTATTTGAGGGGATTTTGACTACCCACTGAGGGGATTATGACCACCCCTTTATTTTTGCCAAGGGGATTATGATAACCCTGTCATTTCTGTTGAGGGGATTTCGATCACTATGTCGTTTATCAACCAAGGGGATTATGATCAAGGGGATTTTGAGCGTCTCCCGGCATATAGTATTACATGTACATCTGTCATGTGTGTGTGTGTTCAAAATCCTTGTCTGGCCCATAACTCTGTCATGCATCTAGGGATTTTCAAAATAAATGGACACAAATCTGTAGCATAATGAGACTAGGTGTCATACAAAATACCAAGATCCCTAGCTCCAAGGTCAAGGTGACACTTTTAGGTCAAAGGTCAGAGGTTTTTGTTAACCTGGCAATCAATTGTGATATGTAAAAACCTATTTACACTTTGTGTCACTGTACAAAATAATAAAACTTAATCATGTCTATTAGGCTGGCAACAAAGATGGCAGCTAAATAACAAACATCTATATGTTGTTTTATCAAGGGTCGTACATCCTGTCACAGCTAAGACTGATCGGTATACCTAAAATACGAAAGTGAGATTTTGACGAAAGTGACTTTTAAAATTTGAATTTTAAAATTTGAATTGTATTTCAAAAATAATCACTATGATGATTTAATCGCCATTTATTTGCATAATTTCTTTACACAAGTTCTGAGATCTTCCTTTCGCTCACTTTGAAAAATACGATAGTGACTATAAATCATCAGAAAATAAATAATAGATCTATTAATTTCTTATAATACACGTCTACAAACTGCAAATTTAGTACATTTTCAATTTAAACTCTATATTTAATACTTTACAAGTATTTTTTTATGCAAGCGAAAGGAAGATCGCTGAACTTGTAGAAATTAGGCCAATCAATGGCGATTAAATCATGATTATGGTTATTTATTATAATATTTATAATAAGTTGCTAATAATAAACATCTAAAAACAGCAATTTTACTGTCAAATTCTATTAAAACGGTACAATTTAAGTTCTAAAAGTCACTTTCATCAAAAGTCTCACTTTCGTATTTTAGGCAGACCCAGATTTCATTGTAAGATAAGATTGAACTTACAACAGTCTTTGTTGAAAAACCCTGTACTGATTATTGTTGAATTTCTGCAGGACTGATCCACAGCTGGTCATTTACAACATGCAGTAAATTAGCCAATAATCTTGTCTCAGTTTACTGGACAAAAAAATAAATCCTCTAAAACTGTTTCCTCTTATGTGAGCAATTTAGTGGCTGATGGTCCTATAGTTGTGTTTTATTACTTGTTACATAATACATATTACTAACAAAGTCATTGTTATATCTATATAATATTAATATTAAAAAAAAAAATTATTTTTACATTTGATATTGATAATTGTAAATGTATGATAATGGTATTTATCTGCTTGCTGTGATATACTATATCTGTTATAATGCATGTATATTATTGTTACTTACAACATGTAGTGATTACCTCCCATAACCCCACCCATATTGTTTTTGTTTTTTTTTATGTATGAATTCATTGTAATGTTTTTGTTTCTCTCTAAACACCCTGTGTCTGTCATGAATTTTTGTTAAAAAACAAGATCTTGCTCAAAATACTGTCAGAGGAAGCTATTCAAAGAATTTATTCCTGTCAGAATATCTTGTGAAATGGCCTGTCGCTAAATAATGAAAACCTGTTCCTTCCTCTACCAATTTATAAAGATTGCTAAAATAAGCGATACAGATACACATGACAGTCGTCTGTTGTTTGTATGAGAGATACAGGGCATGACAGTCGGCCCTCTTGTTTGTATGAGCGATACAGGGCATGACAGTCGGCCCTCTTTTTTGTATGAGAGACAGGGCATGACAGTCGGCCCTCTTGTTTGTATGAGCGATACAGGGCATGGCAGTCGGCCCTCTTGTTTGTATGAGCAATATAGGGCATGGCAGTCGGCCCTCTTGTTTGTATGAGCGAGACAGGGCATGAACAGTCAGCCCTCTTGTTTGTATGAGAGATACAGGGCATGACAGTCAGCCTCTTGTTTGTATGAGCAATAAAGGGCATGGCAGTCGGCCCTCTTGCTTGTTTGAGAGATACAGGGCATGACAGTCAGCCCTCTTGTTTGTATGAGAAACAGGGCATGGAAGTCGGTTCTTTTGTTTGTATGAGAGACAGGGCATGACAGTCAGCCCTCTTGTTTGTATGAGAGACAGGGCATGGAAGTCGGTTCTTTTGTTTGTATGAGAGACAGGGCATGACAGTCAGCCCTCTTGTTTGTATGAGAGACAGGGCATGACAGTCGGCCCTCTTGTTTGTATGAGAGATACAGGCATGACAGTCAGCCCTCTTGTTTGTATGAGAGACAGGGCATGGAAGTCGGTTCTTTTGTTTGTATGAGAGACAGGGCATGACAGTCAGCCCTCTTGTTCATATGAGCGATACAGGGCATGACAGTCGGCCCTCTTGTTTATATGAGTGATACAGGGCATGACAGTCGGCCCTCTTGTTCGTATGAGCGATACAGGGCATGACAGTCAGCCCTCTTGTTTGTATGAGCGATACAGGGCATGACAGTCGGCCCTCTTGTTTCTATGATAGATACAGGTGACAGTCGGCCCTCTTGTTTTTATGATCGATACAGGGCATGACAGTCGGCCCTCTTGTTTGTATAAGCGATACAGGGCATGACAGTCGGCTCTCTTGTTTGTATGAGCGATACAGGGCATGACAGTCGGCCCTCTTGTTTGTATGAGAGATACAGGGCATGACAGTCGGCCCCCTTTTTTGTATGAGAGACAGGGCATGACAGTCAGCCCTCTTGTTTGTATGAGAGACAGGGCATGGAAGTCGGTTCTTTTGTTTGTATAAGTGGCCTTCTTGTTGAAAAATGAAAGGTTATAGAAAAGTTTCACTTGTGAGTTTTTTTAATTTTTCACTTATACATGTAGTTAGTTAAGTCATATTGAGTACATTGTACATAATTTAGTTTAAAGCCCCTTACCACACATGGCATCCTGCCATTATATTAAAATATTAATACTTTAAGTTGTTACTTTAAAAACATTCCCATTATGCCATCATTCTGTTTGTTGTCATTGAGACATTCCTGCTTGTCACAATTTCCCCTATCCAAATCTTTAGTAAATGCATTTTTTCCCCATTTAGCTTGTGCTTTAAATATATTTTTTGTTTGTTTCTCTTTTATACTTAATACTCAGTCGTCATTGTTTCCCCATTTGCCTGTATCTGTTTATTACATGTTATTCGTTTGTGTAACTGATTTTTTTGTTATATAAACCATTTACTGCCAAACATTAGTTCGAGGCCTGTATATTATATATAAAACACATGTATCATACAGATTTATGATGATTTTAAGAGCAGATGTTTTGTGACTTATTAAACATAGATTATTTAAATTATCACTTTTCTTAAAATTTGTTTAGATCTTTTACATATAAAATGACCATTAACATCTCAGAATTTGAAATACTTGTAGGTGACATAAACAGTGTTTATTGCCATTAGATATAATTGGATTGTTTTCTAAAGTTTTAAAAAATTACTAGTATATTGTTAGGGAACTATGTTTAATGCGTCATTTAGAGGGGTTTATTGTTTACTAAAACATGCACATTATTGACATTTTGGCATTAGTTATTACTTAAAAATAAGCTCATTTCTTCTTTGAATAATTACCTTTTTTTTTCATTGTTTTCTTATTTTGCTAGTTGAAAATGTTTCTCATAGTTTCAAAAGAACTTTATTATGATAAACTCAAAGCCAAGAAATTGATGATTTTTTATGATTTTTAGCTCGACTATTCGATAAGAATAAGTAGAGCTATTGCAGTCACCCGAGCGTCGGCGTCCGCGTCGGCGTCGGCGTAACCACTTATGTTAAAGTTTTTGTAACAGTTCAAATATTTTCAAAGTCCATTGACATATGGCTTTGAAACTTTGCACACTTGTTCACCATCATGACCCCAACCTGTAGACAGGAGAAGGTAACTCTATCAAGTATTTTGACAGAATTATGCCCCTTTTTCGACTTAGAATTTACATTAAAGTTTTTGTAATAGTTCAAATATTTTCAAAGTACATTGACATATGGCTTTGAAACTTTGCACACTTGTTCACCATCATGACCCCAACATGTAGACAGGAGGAGGTAACTCTATCAAGCATTTTGACAGAATTATGCCCCTTTTTCAAGTTAGAATTTACGTTAAAGTTTTTGTAATAGTTCAAATATTTTCAAAGTCGATTGACATATGGCTTTGAAACTTTGCACACTTGTTCACCATCATGACCCCAACCTGTAGACAGGAGGAGGTAACTCTATCAAGCATTTTGACAGAATTATGCCCCTTTTTCGAGTTAGAATTTACGTTAAAGTTTTTGTAATAGTTCAAATATTTTCAAAGTCGATTGACATATGGCTTTGAAACTTTGCACACTTGTTCACCATCATGACCCCAACCTGTAGACAGGAGGAGGTAACTCTATCAAGCATTTTGACAGAATTATGCCCCTTTTTCAAGTTAGAATTTACGTTAAAGTTTTTGTAATAGTTCAAATATTTTCAAAGTCGATTGACATATGGCTTTGAAACTTTGCACACTTGTTCACCATCATGACCCAACCTGTAGACAGGAGAAGGTAACTCTATCAAGCATTTTGACAGAATTATGCCCCTTTTTCGACTTAGAATTTACGTTAAAGTATTTGTAATAATTCAAATATTTTCAAAGTCCATAGACATATGGCTTTGAAACTTTGCACACTTGTTCACCATCATGACCCCAACCTGTAGACAGGAGAAGGTAACTCTATCAAGCATTTTGACAGAATTATGCCCCTTTTTCTACTTAGAATTTACGTTAAAGTTTTTGTAATAGTTCAAATATTTTCAAAGTCCATAGACATATGGCTTTGAAACTTTGCACACTTGTTCACCATCATGACCCCAACCTGTAAACAGGAGGAGGTAACTGTATCAAGCATTTTTTTTACTATCAAGCACTAAGAATAGTCGAGCGTTGCTGTCCTACCGACAGCTCTTGTTATCATATGATATTTGTTATCTATGTTATGTGTAATATAAGTAATATCACACAACATTACATAGTTTAATAGTTACTGGTATTGGCATTGTTGTATAAAAAGCCATGATGTTGGTCTTGCTTTTTAAAGTGAGAAAATGTGTACATGTGTACAATTTAGCTTGTTTACACTGGCTTCTGATTTGATCCTTATGAAACTTTATCAGAATATGTGTCTTTATGATTTGTTGGAGACTTTTAAAATGGGTCATCTGGATTTAAATAGCTAGGTCACTACTAGGTCAAATTAAAGAAAAATTTTGACTGCATTTTTTCTTATCATATTGAAAGTTGGTTCTGAAGACCCTGTGGTCAAATTCAAACATTGATGGTTGATTGTAGATTTTTCTGTATGTCAAACTCGGGACAGCAGGTTGAAGCACAAGAAAGCTTTGTAAACAGTGTAGAAGTCATACTTAGAATTGGATATTAATACAACTTTGTCTGAATGTTTTATACTTAAATGATATCACAGTTGATGATTGGGTGGTCAGGTTAGAATACGTGACCTTAATGGACTAGATCACTTGCTTAGCGATAAAAAGAACAGTCAGTATAAACATGTAGTTTTATTGCTTGTATTCTACTGAACATTACACAAAAAGTATATATATTAGTATTGTACACAGGTGAGCAATGAGAAAACCCTTCCATCATGGCCTCTCTTGTTATATCTATATTATTAAATCTTATGTAAATATTAATCTATATTTATTTTATGAATAAAGTAGTTATTCATCTTAACACATGTTATCTTTCTTGTTTATACCTATTTTGTTTGTATGGAGGAAGTAAAATTAACTTACAAAAGTTTTTATGTCTGTGTCTCCAGCAGTTATACTAATGATCAAAAAATGTATACTTAAAGTCGGAACAGTGCTATCATATAAATTGAATTTTCATTTTAATATTAACATTACACCATTGCACCATTGACATTAATAATTTATTAACTTGACACATCACCATCATTTTATAAATACCAACTAATTTAAGTGCCAAGTGAGAATGCTAATGGTACAATATTACGGGGAATGGAACCCCATATGGATCTCAAAATTGAGCATCGGTAATAAGTATATGCGAATTTCCACTGATCCAGATGTGCTGTGAAAGAGAAAATAGGTCAATCACAGGGTTTAGTTTTTAAAGAAAATCGAAATGTGATTCTACCCTTGTCTTTCCTCCATATAATACCCAGTTTTGTTTTAGCTTTTTTGCAGTCTTTGTTGAAATAGTTTTCCCTTCGTGGTTTCTGGTGTTTCCAAAACATGCAATGTGTATGAAGAAAATGTCACTAAATGGATTCAAAATACAGATATTTTACAAAATCATACCACTGAGTTAACATTCAAACAAACCCTTTTTGACAATGTATTGATATTTGGCTAAAAACGAAGGAATTGTCAAAATTATACGAGCTCCATATGTGCTGGAGATATATACATGTAGTCTGATTTTATTGACCTCTCAATTATGAATACATTATAGCATTCATTTAAATACAAAAATGTATTCAATCCTGAATCGGTTCTGTCGTGTAGTTTACCAGAATTAATATGGAGTATATGGCTCTGTCACACTAGCTTTAAAGCTGCATTTAATAAATATGTAAAAATTATTTTGCTGTCAGCCTAAAAACCAAGCATTCTACAATTTCATTAACCTTTCTAAATGTCATCAAATAGTGTTCATAAATTACGGTTTTAAACGGAAAACACTAAATTCGTATGTGAATTTTTACATGTAATTCAGCTTGTGTATGCTCTACGTCACACTGTTATATATAGTTGCTATCCGTATGAGATTTTCTTGTGCAAACACACTTTAACCCTTTTAGCTTCATGTTGCATTAGGCCTGACGTTCAGAAAAAAATAATCTTCTCATAAAAAAGATGTATTTATTTTTTTTTCATTTTTGCAGTATATATTTTAATGCAAACAGCAAAGTGCTTGCAAAATTGTCTACACGGATATGAACCAATTTAAAAACGCTGTCTTGTCATTTTGTATTATATTTAATTACGGCATTGAAATGACAACATTTTTAATCCGAATGAATATTAAATAGTATTCTTACACCATGTTATTTAAAATGAGTAAAAACATTACCAAAATAAGTTCAAAAAAACTTAATAAGTTAGTATCCAGGTTAAAGTTTGGGGACAGCAACGGAAACGGGAACGCCGCCATGACTGTAACAAATCCTTTATTTTAATGCCCCAGCCATTTTATGTAGTTTTTTACCCGTATTGTCATCATCAGTTTCCGTTCATTACCTACACATTCAAAAAAAAACAACAACAAGTTCCAGAATAGGTATTATAATGTATGAATATATGGCTTTTTATTGCGCATTGTAAAATTGGTCTTTGCAAAATAGAACATTGCAACGGTTTAAAATCCTACCAGGATTAAATTGCCAAAACTTTAATTATATAAGCTGGTTAACATGCATTGTCATTAAGTTTTATTTAAGTTTATGTATATGAACCTGTGTTGTAATTATATCTTTTGATGACACTTTATTTCAGAAACGTACAAACTACTAGATGTAGTTTTGAATATTGCTCTAACATTACACATGATCAACATAAGTTATGCCGCACGAGGTATGTATGTACAGACGGACGGTCCGAATACAACCTCAATACACATTAATTTTGTGTTTGATATTCACCACAAATCATAAATATCCCATGACTTGAGATTTTCAAGTTGAATCAAGTTAGTTCGTTAGATTTACCTTTTTTCTGCAATTCCTGAGCTATAAAAAAACTAATAAAACACCTCTATGTTCGTAGTCTAATTTTTAAACTTTAAATTGCGAATGTATAGAATTAGTTATCAATCAAATATCGATGTCTTTTTAATGAACCAACTTAAAATACCTTAACAGGTTCGTTAAGATAAAATCTTCGGACTAACAACGGGTAATTTGTTTTGTAAAATAAGACAAGAGAACTAAAGTTATTTGTTAAGTTCAAGGTGATGGCGAGGTCAAAACTAAAAACATTGGTACATATACAAGAGTGATCAGTGATTACATAGCCAGCTAAGCAGTTGTATTGACGGATGATTGGACAGCTTGTTTCCTGAATGTCGAGGCTACTTTGCAGCATGTTGCAGCTAATGTGTTGAAGGCGACACAGAATTCATTAACAGACCAAAATGCCATTTAAGGACCATAGCTTAGCCTAAATCATTCAAACGAAAAACTCGTTAAATACGCACAAGTACTTGAGGTACCGATCAATCCCCTACCAGATCAAACCTGTAACATTTTAATGCTCGCACATATGGTTCATTCCGAGGCGAGGGAAAACAAACCAAACACACACGTAACATTTCATTTTGCATTAGTAGTATGAGACAAATAGTAAAAATAATATCATTAAAGGGCTATAACTCTGACAAAAAATAATGGAACTGGAAAATGCCAACGATATGCACAATTAGACTTGATACTGATTATTATTGTGCAGTGTGGATGAAATTGCACCAACAGTTTTGAGGTGTAGTTAAGACAAGTTTTATAAGACAAGTTTTGTGACAGACAAACAGACAGACATATACAAAGACGGCGAAGAAGTGATCACTATAAGTCGTGGCTACATTATAGCATGTACCAGCAACTGTGTAGCAGACGACACAAATATCATTTCAGAGCCAAAACGCATTCTAGTTCAAAAACCCAAGCTCGGCCAAAAATCATTCAATCGAAAAGCCCGTTATGCTCAAGTACTTATGGTACCGATCAATTCTGTAAAGTTTCATTAAAATTGTCTTAGAAGTATAAGAAAGGCAGTTTGGACAAACTTTAAAAATCAAATAGAGTCATTACTTTGACAAAAACCATTGCGCTGGAAAATGCTGACGATATGCACAACTAAACTTGGTACTGATAATTCCTGTAATGTTTGGATGGAATTGCACCAGCAGTTTTTGAGGAGTAGTCCGGACATGATTTGCAACGGACAGACAAACAGCCGACAGTTCTATATTGTATGGGCTATTATATATAGTGAACTGTTCGGTAAGTGCTGGAACCGGAAGCTACCAGTGTAGAGCCAGGTCAGCCTGCGCTACCGTTTAAACTCAAATTTAAAATCCATTACGCACTTTCTTAGGGAATTGTTTGTATCATAATTATACATCTGTATCATTCAAATCAAACAACTCTAAATACACTCCTTTTTTTTTGGTGTTTTTTTTTTCAAAATAAATTTCCAAATAGTTTTATTATTACATGTAATTAGTTAATTTCAACGTTAATTACAGTATGTCCTGTTTCATGGATCTAAACACTTGTTTATAATCTATGTTTTACTTCCTATCCATTACACCAGACTTAGTCACAATATATCAAAGCTAAAAATGTATGATACTTTTCATCTATTTTAACGAAATAGCGACGCCAGTTTTTGATGTACTGTATTTTGCAAATAAATGAATAAAAATAAATCAAATATTTGTCAATAAAAGATTTAATAAGTTGCAAATATGACTGATAAAATATTGATTGGAAATTCAAATAATATCTCGGCATAATTTTACATCGTTTTTGCTGTTTTTATAATTCTCTGTTAACAGCACACACTCTTGCTGTTTTTATAACACACATTTTTTCTTGTCACTATTGAATACTATCTAGCCATTGTCTATTCTTCTTTTCCTTGGTACCTCTTTAAACTTCCCATAATCCACAACATAGGTCCTGCGATAATAACCATAGCACCACTAAATAAAGCTATCTTTTCCTGAAAACATACAAGAACGCTCTTCAATATTCTGTACAGCGTCTTATCAAAAATAAAATTTAGCATTACCTATCTTTATTTTACTGACCTTTTACATTAATGCTGCAAATAAATTTGATTTGTTTTTCACAAGTATTATGTTATACAAATATGAACTTTTAGCTGGTGAATATGCACAAAATTTAGAAGTCTATCAATTTAATAGTAAGGTCAAAAATGAGAAAAAATATCAAATAAACAGAAAATTTAAGTTTTTTTTCCCCTATAAATACAGGATTTATAATCATTTGTGGTAAAAATAAATGTTTCATGAGTGATAAAAATAATAAAATAATAATAACTAAATAATAAAATAGCAACACCTTAATGGAAAAAAGCAACGCATGTATAAACAGAACATACGGCTAATACATGTTTTAAAATAACATACATGTATATATTGCATCACCAGTACATAAACGTGTTCTTGATATACATTTAGATACCCGGAGGATTAATCAGAAAAAAAACTCTTTCATTGTTAATAACATTTAGTTTCTTTCATGTTCATTTGAACAAAACAAAGTGATCTGACAATGCACGGATAAACTGTTCGATATGAAATAAGTTCATTGCATGGTTTGTTTGCATTTGTAATGTCTTTTAAACCAAAAGATAAACAACAACAAAAATCACGCTATAGTACACTAAAGTGCAGACGAAACTTCTATTTATAGTCCCCAGCGTTATCAAATATACCTGCTATAGGCCTACGTGACGCGGTTCATGAACAAGTCCAAGGCCAGACGCGCGAATTGTATCAGTGACCGATTTTTAATATATACCAATTAATAATGCAATTATAAGATGTTTTCACAAAAAAAATTATGCATCAAATATGTGTTGCATATTTTCCGCGAAAAAATGGAACAAAACTTTAACATAAGCATCTATTTATAGTAAACGTACAGACATTAATGTCTAGTGACCTTGAAAATAGTTAATCTATAAAAAAACAACTATGATTAAATGAAAATAAAACATCTTAAAAATATTTAATAAAGCCAGTGTTCTTTTTTTTCCCTTTTTGAATTAAATAATCTCTACTTAAAAAAAAAGCATGCACATGAATAAAGATTTTCCTCGATGAAACTGATAAGCAATAGGCAGGTCTGCACAATGTATATATCGTTTGCGAACAAAAATCGTAGTGTTTTATTGATAATACTAATCAGTCAAAACTATAACTACACTTCACCATTATATTAAGAAAATAAATATTGTGTTAATAACTCTAATTAAAATAATTTACAATGCTACAGATCTGTTGCCGCGATTAATCAATTATATATCAGCTATTCTGCTTTTAATAATTAATAAGCGTCCAAAAAGAAAAGTAGTGTATACCTTTAATGAGATACGATTGAGCGGAGGTCCATAAGTAAAATTTCTCCGAAATAGAGCCCCACTGGACATAGGTCCTAATTTAACTATAGTTTTCCCGAGCAACATATTTTAACTACAAGGTCGTGAATATTCAATAACGGAAGTACTGATAACGAGGTCGGCCTACTATTGTACGCACGAATTGCTAAGCGTCCTGTTTTATTTAATTATACAATCCAAAATAAAACTTGTTTTATGTTTTAATTTAAGTGTTTATTCAATTATATTCATTTTGCAGTTTTCTTGCGCTCATAGACACAGAAAGTAGTCCACTCTGTTATGTGCTGCATAAATCCGCACAATCTGTCACATGCAATTGTTATAAATACGCAAACGTAAATATAAAACAGAATACAAAAAAAAACCCCAAAGCACGAAAAGCTATCGGAACTGTAACTAGAGTTTTGTCATCAGGCCGATCTCGAATAAATGCCGATTCTTTTTGCAATATTATAATGTATTTTCTTTTTGAGATGCGTTAACAAACCCTGTCTTTACATGAGTTTACAGGAGGTTTGATATCACTGACCTGTAATGTCACCGACCTTTAAACTTTAATATCTATCTGGAACAATTCATCCGTTTTAAAGCATTTTATGCTACATGTTTAGACTATTTTTCATGAGGTTTCGAACAAAACGCCTCGCATTTTTTTCTACATGACTGGAATAGAAATAATTTTACCATATTAATGTCCTGTCTAGACCAATAACTTGTGTGTAAAATTTTAGATCATTCACTCTCCCCGTTTTTCCAGAGTAATATTTTAATTGTGAAAGATGACCCAAAACTGAAAAGCGTTGCAACGCTTTTCACTCAAATCAGAGTGATTTGTCAATTTATTTCTGAGTATATTTTATAATAATGCAAGAAATTCAAATGTTATGTTTCCGAGCTCTTGGACCTTCGTGGAGTTCATTTAAAGTTAATGTGAAATTTAAATTATACCATAGCATACACGCATATACACGTTCAATTATAAATCGCATCCAGATTAATCATCTTTTTTTATATGCATACGCACATTTAGTTATTTTTCAAGGTCAAATCTCTGCTGTTTCAAATAAAATTATGTGTATGTCTGTATTTAACCGTATAACCGATTTTTTAACATTAAATAATATATATTAATATATTGTATTCTATAGATTCTACAATTTATAATACCTTAAGAATATATTTTCTACGACGTGTCTACTATAAAATTTTAGTATCTGGTGAAAATAAACCAAGGGAGATAATCATAAGTAAAACACAATCTGTTACGAGCAACGGATTGTCTCTCATTCAGATACAGTGACACTCTGGCTTTTTGAAATATACAAAATGAACTCGGTGAATATCAACGTCGTTCCTCCTGCCCATGTGCAAAAATTTTAATGTTTAACCCATTACTTCATATAGACGTCTTTTCACGACTTTCGCCCGCCTCAAATGGTGCAAAAATGCCCTATTTAGACTGTTTTCGTTTGAAAAAGGTTGTTAAAAAGCGCCATACCTTGTCAAGAAGATACATCAGGGGAGTGTTAGAGGGGGTGTGACCCCTTCTGCTAGGGGGTTTGAAGGGGGGCAGCAGCCCCCCTCATCACTCAGAAGATTTTGGACTTGAAAGATGGCTAAAATTGGCCTTAGATCGATCAGAAGGTAACGTGTAACCAACGCTGGAAAGCCTTTGACTCTATCTCAATCCATTAAGAAGTTGCAGCACTTTGAAATCAGTTCTGATGGGGAAAAATCAGCGGAAAATAGTGATATTTGGCAGTTTTGAGATGTCCCCTCGTTGCCATGGTAACAGGAAGTTTAAGTTCCAGTCAACATTTGTGCCAATTTTGAACTGTATTGAAGCCTTTTTTATAGCTTCATAGCAATTTGAACTTGTAACAGGAGGCTTTTCAATGAAAACAGCCATTTTTCACAAACTGCTCATGCAGTAAAAAAATGGGTTAAATTTAGATATCATGCAAAAAAAAAAAAAAAAAAAATTATTTATGTTCAGTGGGACAATAACATTTGATCAAATGTTGATATTATTTTACATACATGCACACTATAAAATATTATTTATTCAAACATGCAAACATGGAAAATCATTATATTATTTCTACATAGATCATAGAAAATTCACACTTGACAAATGGTGATACTATTTTATATACATATGTATTAGATGATTGGAGATATATCATTTATACATCCCCACATTCTTAGAAAATGGATAAAATTTATAGTTTAAGGATATGCAGACTCATAAACAGATAGTGTTGTTAATTTTATGTTCATTTAAATTATATATAACTGGTATGAGGGAGTCTTTTATTACCGACCTATTCATGTTATCTATTGATGCGTTGACAAATTTTAAGTTACCGTTCATTAATGATCCGGATCATGATTTTTGCCTTCCGGGTATGTGTAATAAAAAAGTTATAATGAGTAACATCCTGGTAGGCGTGCCTCCGTCAATTTATATATCACATATATTAAAGCTGCAAACTCTCAGTTACCTATTTTTTTGTTTATCTATAAGTCCAAACATTCTAGTGATGTTCATTTTATAAATAACAAAAAATAGTACCATATTGCTTAATTTCACAGTATAACAATCATATGATAATATATGTTTATCGCTAAATTTCATAGAACCACAAGAAATATGTTTATCGGTTACGTTCACATAACACTTACAATAATAATAATTGTTTATCGCTTACTTTTACAGTTACACATGTAATATTGAACATTTATCGGCTGTTTTCACTGCAACACATGTGGTATGATACATTTATCGGTTATTCTTGCAGAAATGCATGTAATATTTGACGACTGTCGTTATTTACACACAGTTACACGTGCCAAATTAAATATTGTAGCAGTTATTGTGTGCGTATTAATGGACGATTAACGGAGTGGTTCCAGTGTGACAACGGGGTAAAACAGGGAGACAACCTCTCACCGACGCTCTTCTCGGTCTTCGTGAATGACCTTGTGACCGAAATCAACAACCTTGACCTTGGGGTCAAAATCGATGACACTTCGGTCTCAATGTTGCTATATGCCGACGATATAGTCCTTATCGCAAAGTCGGAAGCAGATCTACAGATAATGCTTAACCAAATGCATGACTGGTGCAAACGATGGCGGGTTCTCGTAAACACAGAAAAGTCTAAAGTCGTACACTTTCGAAAAGGCCGCACAGAACGGACAGAATATGAATTTAAAATTGGATTAAATGTGCTGGAAATTGTAGACAAATATAAGTATCTCGGTGTTATCATGCATGAGAAACGCGACTATAGTTTTCATTGTGAAATACTTTCAAAAAGTGCCGGGAGAGCTCTCGGATCTATTATAAATAAAATTCATAATCTGAAACAAACTGGATTTAAAACTTACGAAAAACTATACAATTCCTGTGTGATACCAATATCGGATTACTGTGCTTCCATTTGGGGATATAAACACTACCAATCAGCGGAAAATATTCACCACAGGGCGATAAGGTACTTTTTAGGTGTACATCGATTTACACCTATATTAGCGTTACTCGGTGAAATTGGATGGCTACCCAGCATTTACCGTAGATGGCTCGCAATGATCAGGTATTGGAATAGGCTGGTAAAACTTGATGAGAATAGACTAACCAAGCGTGCATTCAATAGAGATTACAGCTCGCCAAATAACAATAACTGGTGCAGTGATATTAAAACCGTTATGTCTAGACTTCACCTAATGGAGTATTACAATAGGAAACTCGCCGTCTCAATGGACTTAGCCAAAGAAAACATGAACCAGTTTTATTCAACCCTTTGGTCTAGAGATTACGAACGAGTATCAAAGTTGAGAACATATAGAACATTTAAAACTGAGTTTACTTGTGAGGAATATGTTAAGTTGAACTTAAAAAGAAATGAACGGGCTTTATTTGCTCAATTCAGAACCGGAATACTTCCACTTAGGGTTGAAACCGGACGGTATGTGGGTGAATCCCCTGAACAAAGACTGTGTAAGTTGTGCAATAGCGGACTAGTTGAAGACGAGACTCACTTTCTTGTTGAATGTGCTCTTTATAGTAACACAAGATCTGTTATATTTGGAAACATTTTAAACTGTGATGAATTTATTCGCAAATCAAACAAAGACAAACTTGTTTTCTTGGTTCAAACTCACCCTAGAAAATGTGCAAAATTTATTGTTAATGCTTATTATATCAGAAGTAGTATGTTATATACTAGTATGCGGTGATTATTATATGCAAAGAAACGTTTTAAAAAGACATTAAACCTAATACTGAATGAAAAGCGCGCCAAATAATAATACAACGTGACGTCATTTACGACGTCACGTCATTAAGTTGGTACCCGGTACTGTGCACGCTGGTATTTCACTGAAACAACGTAAGGGGCTTAAATTCAAAACAGTGAAATTATCAAAGTGGTAATTTCACTGTTTCAAACAGTGAAATTACCAGTTTTATATCACTGATATATTTCTATAAACCACCGAAAAGAATGTAATAAATATGTTTATCAATACATATATCGGTTATTTTCACGGTAATGCATATAATTTACTGTAACACATGTCATATTATATATTCATATCATACTACGTTTATTGGTTATTTTTACTGTAACACATGTTATATTATACATTCATTATATAATACGTTTATCGGTTATATTTACTGTAACACATGTTATATTATACATTCATATCATACTACGTTTATCGGTTATATTTACTGTAACACATGTTATATTATACATTCATTATATAATACGTTTATCGGTTATATTTACTGTAACACATGTTATATTATACATTCATTATATAATACGTTTATCGGTTATATTTACTGTAACACATGTTATATTATACATTCATATCATACTACGTTTATCGGTTATATTTACTGTAACACATGTTATATAATACATTCATTATATAATACGTTTATCGGTTATATTTACTATAACACATGTTATATTATACATTCATTATATAATACGTTTATCGGTTATTTTTACTGTAACACATGTTATATTATACATTCATTATATAATACGTTTATCGGTTATTTTTACTGTAACACATGTTATATTATACATTCATTATAATTTATAATACGTTTATCGGTTATATTTACTGTAACACATGTTATATTATACATTCATATCATACTACGTTTATCGGTTATATTTACTGTAACACATGTTATATTATACATTCATTATAATTTATAATACGTTTATCGGTTATATTTACTGTAACACATGTTATATTATACATTCATTATATAATACGTTTATCGGTTACATTTACTGTAACACATGTTATATTATACATTCATTATATAATACGTTTATCGATTATATTTACTGTAACACATGTTATATTATACATTCATTATATAATACGTTTATCGGTTACATTTACTGTAACACATGTTATATTATACATTCATTATATAATACGTTTATCGATTATATTTACTGTAACACATGTTATATTATACATTCATTATATAATACGTTTATCGGTTATATTTACTATAACACATGTTATATTATACATTCATTATATAATACGTTTATCGGTTATTTTTACTGTAACACATGTTATATTATACATTCATTATATAATACGTTTATCGGTTATTTTTACTGTAACACATGTTATATTATACATTCATTATAATTTATAATACGTTTATCGGTTATATTTACTGTAACACATGTTATATTATACATTCATATCATACTACGTTTATCGGTTATATTTACTGTAACACATGTTATATTATACATTCATTATAATTTATAATACGTTTATCGGTTATATTTACTGTAACACATGTTATATTATACATTCATTATATAATACGTTTATCGGCTATATTTACTGTAACACATGATATATTATACATTCATTATATAATACGTTTATCGATTATATTTACTGTAACACATGTTATATTATACATTCATTATATAATACGTTTATCGGTTACATTTACTGTAACACATGTTATATTATACATTCATTATATAATACGTTTATCCGATTATATTTACTGTAACACATGTTATATTATACATTCATTATATAATACGTTTATCGGTTACATTTACTGTAACACATGATATATTATACATTCATTATATAATACGTTTATCGGTTACATTTACTGTAACACATGTTATATTATACATTCATTATATAATACGTTTATCGATTATATTTACTGTAACACATGTTATATTATACATTCATTATATAATACGTTTATCGGTTACATTTACTGTAACACATGTTATATTATACATTCATTATATAATACGTTTATCGATTATATTTACTGTAACACATGTTATATTATACATTCATTATATAATACGTTTATCGGTTATATTTACTGTAACACATGATATATTATACATTCATTATATAATACGTTTATCGGTTATATTTACTGTAACACATGTTATATTATACATTCATTATATAATACGTTTATCGGTTATTTTTACTGTAACACATGTTATATTATACATTCATTATATAATACGTTTATCGGTAATTTTTACTGTAACACATGTTATATTATACATTCATTATATAATACGTTTATCGGTTATTTTTACTGTAACACATGTTATATTATACATTCATTATATAATACGTTTATCGGTTATTTTTACTGTAACACATGTTATATTATACATTCATTATATAATACGTTTATCGGTTATCTTTACTGTAACACATGTTATATTATACATTCATTATATAATACGTTTATCGGTTATATTTACTGTAACACATGTTATATTATACATTCATTATATAATACGTTTATCGGTTATTTTTACTATAACACATGTTATATTATACATTCATTATATAATACGTTTATCGGTTATCTTTACTGTAACACATGTTATATTATACATTCATTATATAATACGTTTATCGGTTATATTTACTGTAACACATGTTATATTATACATTCATTATATAATACGTTTATCGGTTATATTTACTGTAACACATGTTATATAATACATTCATTATATAATACGTTTATCGGTTATATTTACTGTAACACATGTTATATTATACATTCATTATATAATACGTTTATCGGTTATTTTTACTATAACACATGTTATATTATACATTCATTATATAATACGTTTATCGGTTATATTTACTGTAACACATGTTATATTATACATTCATTATATAATACGTTTATCGGTTATATTTACTATAACACATGTTATATTATACATTCATTATATAATACGTTTATCGGTTATATTTACTGTAACACATGTTATATTATACATTCATTATATAATACGTTTATCGGTTATATTTACTGTAACACATGTTATATTATACATTCATTATATAATACGTTTATCGGTTACATTTACTGTAACACATGTTATATGATACATTCATTATATAATACGTTTATCGATTATATTTACTGTAACACAATGCAGGGAATTCCCCAGGATTTTTTTTAAGCGCTACATTTTTGGAATTAGACGGGGGTGGGTGTGGGAGGGGGTCTTGACCCCCGTACCGCGTGTCGAAAATTTTTGCCATTTTAGGTGTCAAGATACTGCTGTGGGCTGTTTTAAAACAAATTATGAAAGCTTTTCACTTGATAAACATTTTCTTAATTTTTATTATTTGCTTTTTCCATTTCCAACAATTCAAATAAATAAACAATTATATATAAACACAAGTTCACAACATATAATCAACATTTATATGCATGTGTGTGTCCCATTTAAATGAGTATATTTCAGTTGTTGTTTTTTTTCATTAACATCATTAAAAGTGGGCCTGTCTTCTAGGTTTGTTGTCATTCCATGCCTTGACTGCCTTCTCAAAGTTGAAAGATTCTAATGGGGGTCCTTGAAGGGAGACGGCAAGAAGATAGTTTAGAACTTTAACAGAGAGACAATTCCTGTTTTCAGTCTTAACTCTCTTCAGGCAGCTGAATCCTTGCTCACAATCTGAAATTAATGAATGAAAGTAATCATTAAATATTTTATGTTAACATCATGTCTTTTATTTATATTGTTTGTTTGCTGTGAATTTTTGAAAATTTAAAACTTCCAGCCTGTTTAAACTTAACTAAGTAAAATAATTTATATTTGAACTGTTTAAAAACTTCTAGCAAAGTGTTACACATCTGCAACTGTCATTGGAATTTCATTTATGTTCAAGAATGAATGAATATAATAATGCTTACCTGCAGTAGAGGTTGGGAGGAGGAGACCCACAGCAGCAATTCTGTAAAGAGCTGAATTACTGGTAGAAAGGTTGCCAGTAATCCAGGTCATGGTCTGGTCAGCTGACTGATCAGTCCCCTCTAGACTGGCACGTACCTGGTGCCAGTGGCTGCGGCACTGCTCCATATCTACACCAAAGCGCCTGGCCAGCTCCTGTATGTCCTGACAAACCAATGCTAAGGGGTAGGACAATAGATTGCACTTCACAAAGCTGTCCATGAACAGGCTCGATTAAAGAGGGCCTGCAAAATTAATTTTTTTTTATTTTGGGGATTCAGTGAACAGAAACAGATCACAAGATATTTTTAATTTAAAAAGAAAATGACCAATTGGCTGTCACTAAGGAAGTTTTTGTTGTTGTTTTCACTCAGTTGCAAGTTGATAATGAACAATCGTAAATGTTTTCA
>NW_026862304.1:0-21456 GCF_026571515.1 Ruditapes philippinarum | reverse complement strand
AAACCCACGCAATATATAAAGTTAAGCAATTAAATCAAGTTATGTTGAAAATCCCATATATAATACGTTTTTTTCTCTGTTATCTATGTACTTTTTTATCTTATAATGCAAGAATAAACTACTTTTTAACTTTCGGACCCAAAATGAAAAAAAAATAATAACACTTACATCCTTTTTAAATATTTTTTGTTTGCTTTCCTCAAAATTCTATTTACAAATATAAAAAAAACCCCAAATATAAAAACTATTAAAAAAAATCATTTTTTTATTATATTTCATAAGGGGGGTTGGTCGCTATACGTTTTCCGAAAAAATTACCAGTTTCCCTAAAAATTAGTAAGTAATTTAAATATTTAATTTGGAGAAAACTATTGGTAAAACTTAAGTCCTGCGTAAGAAAAGCATTTTTTTATTAGTCCCACAATACGGTATATGTTTTAGAAGATATCTTAATAAAATAATGGCAAACTTGTATTCAAAAATTGAAATCACCGATTTTATATTACATTGTCCTTTTCTTTCGGAGGTGGCTATTATAGCAGTAAACTACAAGAAATTGTATAAAGATGAATTCTGTACCTTGACATATACATTCGGTCTCTACAATATAATTGAATGACGTATACATGCTTTTGTATATAACGTCCTGCGTAAGAATAAAACATTATGAAAAAAGCGCCGCGCGCTTTTCCAATAATTATTAATGTAATTCTGGACACTACATGGATAAACGACATATATATCTAATAATACTTTATTTATCTTAAAGTAGGCATGTGTTCATACCATATGGTATATTTTTCATAAAGGATTATCTTAAAAATAAAGGTTCAAACTTGAAATAAAATTTTATGAAAAAAAATGGATTTTATTTGAATTGGTGCGACACAACTGTAACTTTTATCACTAAGTTAACAGACAAACGGACAGAGCAATCTATAAAGGACATTTATTTATCTTGAAGTATACATTCGCCCCTACAATATAGTGAATATTTATAGAAATAGTTTACATTAAAACAGTAAGATAAATGAAGCTCGTGAAAAAAAAACACAGTTTTCATACGCCGCGTATCAGTTATATATGTGTAGAAACTAATACGGACAAACGAAGAAGAAATAGCTTTGAATGCATTGTAAATATATATTTCTCTACAATATGAGATATCTTCAGAACTGTTGACATGCCTTAAGTTTACAGAGAACACAAGATCTTAGCGATACCCGTTTGTTGTCGGTTATAAGCAGACGATTTTTAGCGTCTTATCGGAGGTGTTTATATTTGATGGTGCTATCAGACGATATTTTTACGACACTGATTTTACGTTGCAATGTTGCAAAATATTATTGATTAAATATAGGTTATGATATGTACCATAATAAGCGAAGTAACGGTAGAATATACTTAAAGTGACTAAGTGTAAAAAAGTTTACATTTTGCCATAATTCAATTCTTTCAATATACTTCGCATGGACAATAAATAAATCACATGATCCACGGAAGTTTGTGTAAAAAATCGATCGGAATTTACCTGTAACATTCAATTTTTATAAATAGTGGGACAGAGTTATTTTTATATATTTTAATCTGATTGAAAATTTAACTTAATCATTTTCTTATATCAACTGTTTGCCGGTCATCATTCTAACATGTTTTTAAAATATATTTTCAAATCAGCTCAACTTGATAATGGAAAAATGAACATAATTTCACTTTAATAACAAACGATACCAACAAATTTCAAAGGATGAATGTTTAGCTTCCAACTGAAATTAATAAATACTATCTTTATACATGTTTATATTCTGTATATTAAATGTCATTGATGTACATTGATCAAACTCAAATATATAACCATGATTCCGATGCAAAATAAATAAACGTTTAATTAAATCACGGATTTATATTACATCCGTGATTAAATGCATCGAATATTGAAAGATTTCGTTAGTGACGTTTACGAATATCACATTATATTTAAAATAAAGAAAATATTAAACTGTTTCTGAAATGCAATGAAAATTGCACTGTGAAATATCCGTTATCTACGGAAGAGTATACTGACCCCTGTTGGACCGTATTTGGTACAAAAACGAATATGGTACAAATGTACCATATTCGGTCGAATATGGTACAAATGTACCATATTCGGACCGAATATGGTACAATTTTCGACCGAATATGGTACAAACATTGTACCATATTCGGTTGGAATAAGTTTTTCTATGCTCGCCAAAACGTATTTGGTACATACCAAAAAAACTCATAAAATGAAAATGGCCTACGTACATGGTACATAAATTATGTATTTCTTAATAAATGAAATAGTCTGCCGATGTGTAAACTTTTTTTCAAACTCAAATACATTGTATTAACCTAATATTGGAAGTGACAAAAGTATAATCATCATCATCATCATCATCATTATGATGACAAATGTGTTTTGATGATGCTGACGGCGATTTTTATCGGTAGATTATGATGATGATGATGTGCTGACCGTCGTTATCATCATTACAAAACTTTTGTCATCATCATCACCATCGACCGAAAAACATCGCAGTTATCATCATCACATTTTTGTGATCTTCATTACGATGATGATAATGGTGATGATGATGATGGTGTTGATGATGATGATGACCTTGATGATTGTGGTGATAATGATGGTGATGATGATGACAATGATGATAAAAGTTTGTGATGATGATGATGACGGTAATTTTGATCGTCGTCATCATCATCAAAACTTTTGTCATCATCATGACGATGATGATGATAATGGCGTTAATGGTGACGATGATGATGATGGTGTTAATGGTGACGATGATGATGTAATTGATGATGATGACAAAGGTGATGATGATTAGGGTTTGATGATTGTGATGATGATAACTGCGATGTTTATCGGCCGATGATAATGATTATAATGATGATGATGAAAAAAGTTTTTTATTATGTTGACGCCAATGATTACCGACCGCCGATGATGATGATGATGATGATGATGATGATGATGATGATGATGATGACGATGATGATTATTTTCATGATGGTATTGATGACGTTGATGCAAATTGTAGTTATGATGATGATCATGATGATGACGATGGTGATGATGACGATGACGATGATTATGGTGATGATGATGATGATGATGATGATGATGATGATGATGAGATGACGATGATGATTATTTTCATGATGGTATTGATGACGTTGATGCAAATTGTAGTTATGATTATGATGATTTTGATGATGATGGTGATGATGATTATGATGATGATGATGATGATGATGATGATGATGATGATGATGATGATGATGATGATGATGATGATGATGATGATGATGATGATGATGATGATAATGATGATGATGGTGATGATGATGAGATAACGATGATGATGATGATGATGATGATGATGATGACGATGATGAGTGTGTACCATATTCGGAACGAATGTGGTACATTTTTCATCCGAATATGGTACAAGTTTGTACCATATTTGGTCAGGCATTTTACCCCAAAACTGCAGATACGTATATTGTACAATTAGACAGTTGTACCATATTCGGCCGAATATGGTACAAATTTGTACCATATTCGTTTTTGTACCAAATACGGTCCGACAGACCCCCCTTACATATTTTATATGCCTGTTTAAAATACGACGATACATGATAACAACATAGTTCGTAATGGTTTTTTAAAATTTATATATATAGTTCATATTGATCTTTCCTGTTTTTTGGTTACTATACTGTTAAAGATACGTATTATAAACTTAAGTCTTTCTGAAGACCTTACTTTAATTTATAAGAATTATGTTTTTTTCTTCTTTTCATTGAAATTCTACCTCAAGAAGCAGACGTTTTCTTGATGTAAACGCTTTTATTCATTTGAAAACAGTATGTTTTCGAGGCATTATTTGTTTGACAGATATAGAGATGATATAATCATATATAATATATATATTCTTTACCTGAGTTTTTAGCTTAGGTGATGTTTTATATGTTTCCTAACATAAGTTGATCGTTATGATAACACGCTTGCGGTATACGAGTATCTTGCCAGTATTATATAAAATATTATAATTTAACTGATATATATTATTATTATATAAATGGTATTGAAACTTATACTATAAATATTTTTTACATCTTTTTCAATGATTATACATGTTTTTTTTAAATATCAAAACGAGAAAAGGGCCATTTAATATTATAATAATAGATGCGACTTATTATACCAAGAGAATCTAATTTAATTTATGAATTCATGAGATTCATATGATAAAGGCTAAAGTGTACAACTAATGTATGTTAAGAAGAACATTCTCTTCTCTTAAATTTCCAAATATCATCGAAGAAACAATGCATATTTGTGATTTATTGTGTATAATAACAGATAAAACTGTGCAAGATTTATTTCAGATATCATATAACTTGTCACTTTTTTAAAGATATGTATTATACAAAGGTTTTTTTTCTTGAAGGCATAAAAAATATATAAGGGGGGTCAGTATACTCTTCCGTAGTTATCAGTTCAATTGAGTGTATATTTACATATATTGCATTTGTTTACAAATGTAGAGTGATAATGATTAGGGAAATTGAAAATGTATTAAATTTTGGGAGCAATAGCGAAAATATTTCTTTTGAGATTAGTTCAATGTGCGTTTTCCACTTGGAAAACACGGGACCTGCATTATTTTTGTATGAAATATCAGTCTTTCCATTCGCCATTATTTTATGGAAAATAATATGAAAGATTCAGAAAAACTACACATTAAAGGCACATTATGCGTCAGAAATAAATATTTTTTAACTAATTTAGAAAGGGCAAACATGAACTTTATAACATTAAAATTATGGTTTTAAAGTATGTTAGATGCTCATAACATGAAAAAGTAGCAAAATGTAAACAAAGTAGTATTATAACTTCCATACAAAATACTTGATAATTATAACAGTACTTATTGCCAAACAGCAACAGAAGCAAAAGATTGTTCAGGTTATTGGCCTATGGGTAAAACTTTGGATACTATAAAAGTATACTGAAAATAAAAAGCTTTTGAACAATAAAAATTAAAGCATAACGGAGGCATAATGGGCCTTTAAGAGCCTAAGGGGAAAAGTAATTTGCATTTGTTACAGCAAGATTTTAATATACTTTAATGACCGGATTACCGGTTGCTCTCATTTGCAACACCCCTTAAAACGAGAATCACTGGACCGTGGATATGCTACCAGTCAGAAAATTTTGGTCGTTTTAGAGGTTGTCCAACTAAATCACGTGATCACGCGCTGCATTTCGCGACTGGTCAATTAGTAGATCTTGACCACGCCTATCAGTTAAGAATAACTAGTTGTGTTGATATTTCACTTAATATTGTAATAAGTTTAAGATATTAACAATTCCATGTCCTCTTTATTCATATGCAAAATTTCGAGTGAAATCGCTTTAAAATTATTAACGTTTATGAACATAGTCGTGCACGCAATGTAATAAATGAAAAAACTATATATATATATCAAACGGATGTATTTGACAAAGTAACATGATAGTTAATTATAAATTTAACACTATTTTTCAAACTTCTGGCAATAATAAACAACATATATTTCGTTACAAACGTAAAACCTTTTCATACATCAGGTAAGATAAGATCGTTACTAGGGGATCTAAATATCGCTTATAGATGGGAATCTCATGCAGATATTTCATTCATCATATAGTAAAACTTTGCAAGATCTTTATTATATTTTATCTGTACCTAAACAACACTTAACCTAAAAAGTTTGAACATTCACAAAGGAATGATGTTTCTAAATTCACACATTATTTTAATGACGGTAAATCGAAAATGTTCGATATATTTTCCGGATATCTTGTTAAATCGTGTTATTGCCGACGTATAAGTTAAAAATTAGAAATAAAGATTATTGCCGACGTATAAGTTAAAAATTAGAAATAAAGATATAGAAAAGTTAATGCGCATTATAATTATGTTTATACAGTTTTTATTTAAAGCAAATAAACATATCACTAAAAAAGGGAGGTATTGTTTGGCAATTATTAATTCTTTATTACGAATTACCAGTATAGTTTTCGATAAATAAATTCACACTTACGGCGTTATGGATAATGGCATAACAGTCGTGCAAATTCATTCATTCATTCATTCATTCATTCATTCATTCATTCATTCATTCATTCATTCATTCATTCATTCATTCATTCATTCATTCATTCATTCATTCATTCATTCATTCATTCATTCATTTTTATCTATTTATCCCATCTCATTCATTCATTCATTCATTTTTATCTATCTATCCGATTCATTCATTCATTCAATCAATCATTCATTTTTATCTATTTATCCCATCTCATTCATTCATTCATTCATTCATTCATTCATTCATTCATTCATTCATTCATTCATTCATTCATTCATTCATTCATTCATTCATTCATTCATTCATTCATTCATTCATTTATTTATTTATTTTTATTTATTTATTTATTTATTTATTTATTTATTTATTTATTTTTAAAATTTATTTTTAAGATTTATAGCTTCAAACTACAAAAAGGTTATATAAAAAAGAAATATAGAAATTAATGCTTCCTTGAGATTCAAACTTACAACCTTTAGTAGTGGAAGTGAAAATCTTAAATCTTTGTTACTGAGGCTAGTTAGGCATATGTTGTGTTAGTGACTTAAAGTAAAAAGTGTTTAATTTTAAAGTTAGTAAGTAAATGAGTAAGCTTTATATACATGTGTATACTGATTGTACATTATCATTTCGTTCAAGGGTACTATTTGTATTTAACAGTAGATTTAATTACTTATAAAGGGCTATATTAAGTAGACTAATAAAATCAGTATTATGCAGACGCTTGAATCAGCCTCCTAACTGATCAAGAGTAATCTACTGAAAGCGTCTGCATAACCCCGAGTAAATATTGTATTATGTCGGCAAAATGCCTCAATGCAGACCGAAAGAGTTTTATGACAGGAAACCAAGGGATCCAGGACCTTTATTAATACACAAGGATTTAGTGACCTACATTTCTTGTGCTATTTGCAAGTCTCCTCGTTTATACAGCAAATACTAGAAGGGATTTATATTACAGGGATCAGACACTCCAAGTTATGTAAATGCGCGTACCGAAAAAGGTACATCGGGCGATAAATGTAAATGCTCGTTCGCAACGGATACCTACTTTACAAAATACCATATAGCTTTTCCATTTATAATCCGATTTTGGAAATTTAACGTTTATTTTGAAGATAAATACTTGTTTAATACAAATACATTATCTATTTTATATCTTATAGATAAGCCTATCTTGCCGCAACGACAATTAAACAATTAACTTCACGAAATCCGCGGTAAATTTACATTTTTATATATGAAAAGGAAGGAACTTAAAATTTATCATATGGGTAACATCATAAGTTTAATATCAAAGTAAAAAAGAAGCATACGAAATGTATTCACAGATGATCAAAAATGCAATATTTAAGATTTATTGGGTTGTTTTGTCTAATTTATTGACGCACAATTGTTTAACGGGTAATATTGCGGGCTTTTAATTCGCTCAACACATGAAGTATTTATTCAATTTTAGTACAAAATATTGCTGAGATTGTCAATATTGTTATATTCATAGAATATTTAAATTTCATTTATTATTATTATTATTATTATTATTATTATTATTATTATTATTATTATTATTATTATTATTATTATTATTATTATTTTGTAAATCTGTTTGCAAATGTCGGTGCAGTGCAGTAGACAATCATCGTAACAGTACTCTCGTGTGGTTGTGTCGATTTCGGCCTTTTTAATTAATCTTTATATATGAATGTCTGTAGAAAGATATTTCTGTTTTTTTTTAATGTAATGATATGCGGTATAGATGGATGAGCTATTTTCGCGAAAATAAGATACGCAGCTACGATAATAATATTTATTTTTGAAATAGTGCATTTATCTGTTAAATAATTATGTTAATTATATATTTATGCATTATTTGAATGATTTTACAGCAAATTAAAATTTCAGAACCAAAAAATATTTTCAAAAGTGATGTTTGAGCCGAAAATATCATCGTACGCGAATACCTCAAATCGCCGTGTAAAGCGAAAATAAAGATCGGGTCTACGAAAAATGATATATTTATTTTTGAATTTTATGTATTAAATTCGTATTTTTGTTGTTAAAACTGATTTCTTTGAATGAAATAAGAAAAATAAGGTACATATATACGAAAATGACATCAGTCAAAAAATAATACCTTTATGAAAATACTATATATACGTTTAAAGTACCCTGTTGAAAATGTGATCTATACGAAAATAAGATCTTTATGGAAATAATGGAAATAATATCTGTATGAATTCACATATATGCACGAAAATAAGATCTGCTCGTATACTGAAAAAAGATATCTGCGAAAATAAGATCTGTATGAAAATAATGTCTGTTTTCGACTAAGATTTTTACAAAATATAAGATATATGAAATTTAAAGTTGCATGAAAATAATATCCTTACGAAAACATCTATATGAAAATAATACAAATGTATGTATGAAAATAATATCTGTTTCAGAATGATAAATTATCAAATAAGATCTTTAACGGAAATAAGATTTGTATAAAAATATATATGTATCAAAATGACACCATAAAAAATAAGATATCTATATGAAAATAAGATATCTGTATGGAAATGATTTATACCGAAATAAAAGATGAATGGAATTAAGTGTAATATGAAATTTAGTAAAATAAAAGGATATAACTTTATTGCTTTAAGTGCTTTAATTAGATAATGTACGGATTTGAGAGAAGAAAAAAAATGACATAACGGTTGACACGTGCACATGATTATCGGCAGCAATTAATGCGCTAATACGTTGATTGGATTATTGGATTTTCGCACTTACCGTAATTGACAACTACTTGTTAAAGCCCACTGTTAAAGGTGTTTATTGGCGATTTATCACAGTCACCAATCATATATCTTATTTTCATATACTTATATCTTATCTTTTATGGATTTCGTTATGATACAGATATATTTCAGTGTGGCAATACCACGTGACATTTACGTCATTTTTGGCATCATTTCCAAGACAAATATTGCTCGATTCGGAAAAGAAAATAGCCGTAAATATTTTATTTCTTTACCAATATCTTTGGGATATGCACCAGTCTATGGGGAAAAATATAAGCTTTCCACAGAATATAAGATCTTCGTCAGTTTATAAGCCGTTTTATCAAACACTTTGCATAACCTTGGAAGTTGCTTGTATTAGAGCGGGCTTCGGTTGCAAGCTATTTCGTTTTCTGGCGTTATTTGGTCTACGCCATGATTAATAGGTCAGGTTTACATCAACCGGGGGTACAGACAGCAAAATCCTACCTTAATATGTTTATATCTTTATCATTTATGGCGTAAATCTTGCCATTTTCTTCAATTGTCAATTCTGGCACCAGTTCCAAGTCGAAAAAAGGGACTACAGTTTAAAGCAGATTTTTGAATCTGTTGCAAATGCAAAGCAACATGCCTACCGTTCGCTTTCTACAATTTACTTTTTCATTGTTGATCTTTTACAAAGGGATTGTGAAAAAACTGATTGTTTCTTAAAGCAATAACACTTACTTGTATCGCAATAGTGCACCGAAAAATAATATTTTGGTTTCGTTTAGAAGATGTTTAAAGTATTTCTCATCTTATCCTATGTAGTAAAATGTGATTTATTCTATTTCACAATGGCGAAATTGATAAGAAATAAATGTGCTCTCAGTGAGAGAAAGAGTTAAAATAAAACAATGCTACGGAAACGATTACAGTATAACGCGAGTGTTGTAAAAAGGCTTAAGGTAATTTTTTCAGTCTATTTTTTGTAAAGAGTAACTGACAAACACTGACACTCGTGAATGTGACGAATAGGTTCTTCTGTCCTCAAAAGAGAGACTTTGAAAAGGTATATATTTTTCTGGAATTGACGTATAATAAATTTCTATAAAGTTTGATAAACAAAAATCTCAATTTAGAATTAAAATCCTGAATCTAATTGTCACGCGCATTAACATGACGTTCACATTTTATGCTTATTTAACTATAAGCATATTCATCATTAGTCAGATTTTGTTCTTTGTGTAGCGCAATTTTAAATAGCATTACATATAACTTGGAACTTTGCATGTAAACCTGATAGTATTGTTACTTAGTTGCGTTACTTATGATTCTCTATTTATCAAAAAGGCCCAAAATAGCCAATAGTCGCCAATAAAGAACGAGAATGGACGCCATGTGGAGTAAACAAAGTAGAAAATAGTAAACAGATAAATGATTTTACAAACCAACAGCCATCGACCAAAGTCAAATTTCTTGAAACAAAACATTCTAAAAGTCGGACATAACAATGATTATCAATAATTATATAAATATTTACATTTACATATATGTAATAGCAACACGACTGGGTCCAAATATGACACTGATGCGTTCATTGAATTATTGATAACTAACATAAGCTAAGTAAAATTACGATTACATTTGAGGAGTATATTCAATTTTTATTCTTCAACTGTCAAATGACTACCTTCTTTATTCACATATCAGATAATTCATTTATTTGGCATATGCATTATGTTTATCATATTTTAGATTTTAATATGTGGTCCTTCTTTAAATCTTAAAATGCAACAAAAAGCCTGTTGATGACATCTGCAGGTCATGTCGAGTGCAATAATCCATGCATTTACAGCCCATGACCACATCGATAAGAAATAGTCCCAAATAGCCCTATCGTTTTTATTCAGTTGGAAGAGACATTATTGTTAAAAATTCTACTCGATTTAAATGTTTTCAAACCATAAATATTCCGTTCCCTTCCTCTCTTTACAATGTGTATTGGTGAGCTCTCTGATAAAGCTCGATGGACTGATATAATTAACTAAATTTGTCAAATATGTAGTTTATCAACAGAAATAAATGCAATAATAAAATAAATAGTGTTTAGTGTTCTTAAGTGAACGAAGTTATATCCAGTTCACGAAAAACGGTTACCGTTGGTATGAAAACAGGATGTAAAATATTTTTTATCAACGAGTGACACTGTATTAAAAAGCTGAATCTATTATTCTTAAACATTGCTACAGGTTTATAACATTATGGTTATACGTATAAATAACTCTTTTCAAAAGAATACCCTTTGACTTTGAAACTGCCGCGTTGAGGCATAACGCTTTACAGCATAAAAATGGAAGTGATCCTGAATTTGCACGTTCATTGCACAGACACTTTGGGTTTGGAGCTCAAAACGCCTTTGAAATCCAAATAAAATGCATATTTGTCAATCCCAGCACATGTACTGATCACGTATTATTATAGATGTTGAAATATGATTTTTTTTCAAAACGGCTTATATTAAGTTTCTTGATATATATGATCAGTACATGTGCTGGGATTGACAAATATGCATTTTATTTGGATTTTGGATTTTAAAGGCGTTTAAGCTCCAAACCCCAAGTGTCTGTGGTTCATTGGACATTCTAGCTAAGTCAATTTTGCCGTTTTGGGTTTCTGTTTTCCCTCTATTTTGAATACGTTTAGTATTGCTACATGACACATATAGATTTTTCATAATCATTACCGTGCAAGAACAATGATTAAAGAGCAAATCAATTTCTTTACAAATACACATGTACAGACAACAATTTTACGACTTTTAAAATCACTTATAGCGAAGCAAGTCAAAATCATTTAAATATTCATTTGTGTTTATGTAAATCGTACAGTAAATAACAAATGTTTTTATGGTTAACATAATTATAGAGAACGAACGGTAGGCATGTTGCTTCGCATTTGCAACAGATTCATAAATCTGCTTTAAACTGAAGTCCCTTTTTTCGACTTGGAACTGGGCGGAAAGAAATTGGGAAAATTAAAAAAAATTTGGGCAAGTTTTAAACCGGCCATAAATAAAACCAAAATAACATTTTAAAGGGAAAGGATTTTGGGGCTCGTACCCCCGCTTGGGGGGAAAAACTGACCTTTATTTTTCTAGCGTAGCCCAAAATTAACGCCAAAAAAACGAAATTACCCTTGGCCCCCACTGGGGGAACGGCCCCGTTTCCTTAAAAGCAATTTTGGGTTTTATCCCCAAAATTGGCTTTGAAAAAACGGCTTATAAATTTGACAAAGGGAATCCAATATTCTGAAAAAAGCTTAAAATTTTTTTCCCCGTAAAACTGGGGGTTTATCCCAAAGATATTATACAGAAATAAAATATTTACGGCTATTTTTCTTTTTCGCGAATCGAGCAATATTTGTCTTGGAAATGATGCCAAAAATGACGTCAATGTCACGTGGTATGGCCACACTGTATTTTACACCGATTTTATTTTCGTTATAGATCTTAATTTTATAAAGACATTATATTCATATATAGAGTTTTTTTTTTATATCATTCTGATACAGATTTTATTAACGTACAAATATTATTTTCGAATAAATCTTTATTCTTTATAAAGACATTTTTTTTTCGTACAGATCTTATTTTTTGTAATAAATCTTATTTTCGTTAGGATGCATTATTTTCGTACAGTGTCCACTTTCACAAATCTTATTTTTTCGTAAACATATTAGTCTAAAAACAGACATTATTTTCATACAGTTCTTATTTTCGCATAGATCTTATATTTGTGTAGATATTAATATTCATAAAACTACGGAAGCGTATAGCGACACCCTTATATAATACATATCAATAACCTTTTTTTTTATAATTTTATAGAATGTTTGTTTATATGTAAATATGCTTTGAGGAAAGTTATAAATATTTAAAAAAGATGTAAAGTGTTTGTCAGAAAGTTAAAAGTAGTTTATCTTGCATTATAAGATGAAAAACGTACGTTAGATTACGAAAAAAACGTATAATATATGATTTACGACATAACTTGATTTAACTGCTTCCTTTATCAAATACAAATGTCTTGACTTTCTCGTGTTAAACATCATATAAAACTATCCATTTATAGAAACTTAACAAGAAATGCGGTCAACATCAAATGTTATGGTGATGAAGCGCACGCTTATTTTTATATTTTTTCAATAAAATCTCTTTTTTGTAAAATTTTTATGATATGCAGTTAAAATGATAATTTCCACCAATTGAGCTACTCATTGATTTAAATTGGCTTGTACAGAGGTATGTTACATGATAAAGATAAAAAAATGTAAAAAAAGAGGCTTAATCAACCAGTTGCCCTAATAAAGATAATATATGCTGGTGATGGAGAGAAATCTTTCGGTTAGATTTCTGATACGACAAAACGATCTGCCATATTTGCGCGCGTAATGGAGGAGTCACATTCCTTAATCTTTGAAATACAGAAAAGCGTCATTCAAAGGGCTATAATCCATATATAACCTTTTAAGAAAGCTTTAGATTGTGTAGGATTTTTCTGTCCTTCATTATCAAATATAAATTGTAAAATATGTTAACATTATATTTCATAATGATAGAGGTATGGCGAATAAAAAAACATCAAGTATATATAACTAATACATATAAATGAACTGAAAATTTTCACAATACATTTTAATCCCTAGCAATATAAACAGCAGGATTGAGTTCAAGATCAATATAGCAATGTTAATATTGGTCAGATATATATCGTGTGTGTGTTCAATAAATTGTTTTAAATTCTGTTTTTTACCAAAAATGCAGGGGCGGGGTAGATATAACGAGAATAAATGTTTCAGATCAAACGTAATAATTTACATAAAGTTCAGTTAAAATAACACATATAATATACAAAATACGAAGGCTATTCTTAAACGAATAAAATATTAAATAATTATAAACATAACTTACTTCACAATAATATAGGTAAGATAATACAAGTTTATTTTTTTCAATTTCTTACGCTGAAAGTCTACGAGGACAATCAAAGCATAATATCATGACAGACAATGATATGTAACCAAATACACTAAAAACCAGGCATTTATGGGCATATTAAAAGTGAATGAGAAAGTTCGCATGAAAATAATTAATTAGTAAATGCATTGCATTGAAACAATTTACAATATTCTTATACATTAAATGATATTATCCACATGATTATATCAGTATATCAACACAGAAGTAATATACTAAAGCGTCAAACATGCAAGATAACAACATATGACACCTACTTTGTAAAAAAAAAAATCGAATTTAGTTGCCCCATATATACTTCCCTTTTACTGTATTAAAAAATAATATTTTTTTATATAAAAAAAACCCCGGCAAAATGCTCATTATGGTAATCTAATCAGTGTGCATTCTTTAACCTTAGTGCGAACAGACATTTAAAGATATTTCAATACTGATAGCGATTACATAATTCAATCCGATAAACAAGTGTGGCCGTTTATAATGTGTATCATTAAGTAATACATGTAGATAAGAAATTAGTCTATTTGAATATGCCAGGAAGCATATATATGGAAGCACTGGAGGGCCCTTTTGACTTCTGATTTAATGACTTTTGACTTGGGAGTTATGACTTTTGACTTGGGAGTTTTGACTTTTAACTCAAGACTTATTACTTCTTAGTTGTGAAATTAATTAATTAAACCACACTTTTAAGAGAGCACGTGAGTAATGAAGCGGAAGATGGCTGTGCTGTGCCAAAAATATGAAATTTCGTGATTGCGTGTTGTTTTCTGTGCACTCTGTTGAAGATAACAGCTGGTGTGGTTTGCCAGCTTATCTGCCTTTGTCGTCTCCGAATGTTGATAAAGCATCACTCATTGGAAGAATATTTCAAACAAGGTTTTAAAATACAGTGAAATTCTTGGATTTTTGCCATGGTATTTTGTTGTCACTGCGTCAGCTAAAAGAATCTTGAAAGAAGTTGAACCTGAAACGTCGAGGTGTACATTTGCAATCGCAGTTGAAAAACGTTGTTCGTGTAATTGGCACGGACCATGCATTATAGTTGGACAGTCTGTCGGTTATGGGAACGAAAATGGCCCGGCAAAAGTGAATCAAAATTTGGGGAATTTTAGCCAAAAAAGATGTTAGGGACTAATAAGGGCCCAATAGTTTTCCAAATGGTTTTTGAAATTAAAAACCCCATCGACTTAAAAAGACTTTTCTATTGGGTGCAAAAGGGCCAAACAATATTTGGGAAAATTTTAGATGGTTATAAATAAGTTAAAAACCATTGGGGATTTTGTATACACGGGGGGTAAGAATGGTTTTAGGGGGGAAAGTTATCGGTTTTTAAAAAAAAGGTTTTCTGACACTAACAACGACCCCAAAACTGATTGGGGGATATTTTAAATTTGGGATGCATTAAAGGGCGATTAAAAAAACACCTGCATATTTTCTTTTGCAAATCCCGGGGGAAAAACGGGAAAACACTGTTTTTGGTCTTCTACGGGCAGTTCTTTGGGAAATAAAGAAACCGCCCATTTTGGCTGGTAGTGGCAGCGTTTATTGTTAAAAGGGAAAGCACTTCTAACCAGGGGCCATTGAAAAAAGGGGTGGGGTACGGTAGGGTTTCAAAAAGGGGAAATTTACAGGGGTTTTGGTTTAAACCCCTTTTTAAGGATTGGGCGTTTCCCGGTCTTTTGCCAATGAATTTCCGCCCCTTTTTGTGAATTTTTTTAAAAATTTTTTGTTTCAGGGAAACCTAATCAAACCCAAAACCTGGTTTATAATTCCCTAAAAGTGGAATGTACCTCAGCACAATTCCGAGCACTTTTCAGGGAAAACCTGAATTAATGTATTTTTTACCTGAAACTTTTTGGGCCGGCTTAAATTAGGGGAAAGGGGGGTGGTTGACAAACGTGATTGTAAACCTTTGATGTAAAAAGACATGTATTCAGTTCCAACAGAAATTTTTAAACGAATTCAGCGAATTGGCTTATCTTTTAAAACCCCGACCCCCAAAAATAAAACGGGTTAGATCCCCGGTTTCCCGGAAAATTGAATTTTTTTTCCGGGGGAGTTTGAATGATTTTGTGGGAAACCGTATGAAAACTGAAGCCCTTTTTAAAAGGCCAAAAAACGTTTTTTGTAAGAGAAAAAATTTAAATCAACGCGTATCCTTCGTTTATCACATCATCTAAAAATAAAATCTATAAATTACATTTTTAAGTTTATTTTTTAATTCCCAAATTGATAAAATTGTCATAAAGCTGCTTCCCAAGATGAAGGGGTCGACTTGTTTTTTTTTAAAATTTTTTTTAAAAAATTTTAATTTGTTTTTGATTGAAAAAGGCCAAAGTTGTTTTTGAGAAAATAAATTAAATCTTTAAACCGAAAAAGGGGATAAAAATTGAATCGTGAGGGATTTTTGTAAACAAATGGTATTATTTTTTTTAAAATTAGGTCTTTAACGTAAGTGGTCTATGTTATTTAGGGGCTTTTTTTTCTCAGAAAATTTTACAAATCGAATTTTGCACAAAAGTCAAATTTTTTATTTCTACTTTCAAAACTTTCATGGCTATAAAAAAGGGTCTTTTTGTAACCGGGTTAAGGGTTTAAGTCCAACAAAAAACCCCAGGGGGGACCTTTTAAAAAGGGGTGGGGCCCGGAATTAGTCCCTGTCGGGGCTTTGTGCAGATTTTTTAACTTGGGGGCCTTTTATCTTTTAACTTTCAGTTGTTTAAAATCTGGTTTTTTAAAAAAATTTCACTGCCTAACGTTCATCTTTTTAGCCAAAACCCCCTAGTGGGAAACGTTGCAGAGGATATCTAGGCCAGAAATTTCCCCCGGGTTTCCCCCCAGTAATCGCCCAGGGGGGGCTTAAAAAAATTGGGTAAAAATGGTGGGCTTATTGGGGAGTCAGGCCCTTAAAAAAAGAAATACAATATGTTTGGGAGTCACAGCTAGCAAATTCCCTTTTTGTTTAGCTCGTATTTAAAGTGGTGGGTTTTACTGAGGAAAATCATTTACAATGGGTTTTTTGAAATGTAAAAATATTCACAGTTTTTCCTTTTTCCCAGTAAAATTTTTTCTGGCCCGGGGACATGAAAAAAAAAATTTTAAAAAAAGGGTCGTTTGGGGTTTTTGGGGTATTATTTTTTTCTTTTAAAAAACAATTCTTTCCCTGGGGCCCCTTAACCACTTACCATGGAAAAGAAGGGAGGGGGGCGCTTATAAAAAGCATTGGTTTCTTATTAGGGGGGGGGAATGGGTTTGGGGGTTATCCGTGGAAAGGGGTCAGCTTAAAGAATTTCCAGGATGATGAAATTTGAAAAGGGCTAAAAGACGTTTAAAAGGGAAAATTGCAATGAAACCCCGTGCACAAGGGTTTCGGGAACTTGTAAATTTTCGTATTTCGGGACTATTTGTGTTTTTTTGGGATTTCTTCTTTTTTGACCCCCTTTACTTGTAAATTTTTGGGGCCCCCTTCCTACTTGTTATTTTTCCCTATTTGGGTAGACTTTTTGACCTTCCTTTTGTGAGTATTTGACTTAAAAAACACTTTTTGGCCCTTGACCTTTACCTTTTTCACCTTCTATTACAAATGCTTGGAAATTTTAATATAGGGTTTTTGGGGTTTGGGGCGGGGGAAACAGATATTAAACCCCTTTAAAGTTCTGTATTTGTTTTTCATAAAATTTCAAACAAAAATTTTTGTAAAAATTTTCCGAGGATTTGGGGTGCATTAAAAAAATTTGGGTATCTCCTTTTTTTAATTAGTTTGGGTTTAAAAACCCGTTTGGCAATAAGCCCTAAAAATGGTTTAAAACAACAAAGGGACTTTTTTTTACCCCTGGGTAAAAGCGCCCGTGTAGGGCAAGGTAGGGTAAAAAAAACCCAAATGAATTTTTTGTTCTTTTTTTCCCACCAGTCCTATTTTGATAGCAAAAGTTTTGGGGGATACGAGACACTTACCCCGGGAAAGGGGGGTTTTTTTGTTAAAATTTTCCCTTTCCCAGATGAAAAGCAATATCTTTTCCCAGAAAAGTTTCCCTACTTAAGCCCCAACAAAAATTTAAAAACAAACAATAAGAGCGTCAGGGGAAAGCACACTGCGATTTTATTTTTTAGTTTTTTGGGAAATTTAAAAATGAAAACCCAATTTTAGCCCCGAAAAAGGGCAGTCAATCTTAAAAAAAGGGTTTAAACAGATTTTAATTCCCCGGGTTTTGGGGTCTTTGGGTTTAAAAAGGGCCCGGGCAAAAATTTAAAAAGCAAATATTCTTAAGGGACTTGGAAAACATAATTGATGTGGTATGAAAAATTGGACAGAACATTAAACTAACGCCGACGCCCGGATGAGGTGAAAGCTCTACTTTCTTCTTTTTGAATAGTCGAGCTATAAATTACAGGAATGTAAAATCAAGGACGATGAACGCAAATGTGTTCTAAAAGCACAACATGACAATATTTTTTTAAAAATGTTTAGTATTTTTTATTTATATTGATTTAAAAAAACTTTTATTTAACAATAAACAATTGAAGTAAGAAAAAAAATCAGTATTTATTATAATATTGATTTAAAAAGAACTTTTTATTGAACAATAAACAATTTTGAAGAAGAAAAAAAATCAAAGTATTTATTATCATTGATTTAAAAAAAGAACTTTTCTTTAAGCAATAAAACAATTGAAGTAGAAAAAATAAGTTTTTAAAAAATCACCAGGTACAATTTACATATCATAGTAAAGAACTGTCACTGTAAGATGACAATGCCCCGAAGCGCGCTTTGACATTTCTTGGAGCAGCGAACTAGTAGTTGGGGGCTGTTTTTCTTCTTTAATGTTGTCTAAATGACTTCCTTTATACGTTTGTTTCCTATGTATGTCCTGTAAATTTACAAAAAGATAACAATTTCGAAAGGTGCTTCATTTTGTGCTTCATTTTTAATTAACACATTGGGCTTGCCTGGTGTTTTAAATAATATTATTTAATCACTGTTGCACAAGAGATAGTATTTTGTGATTGTGTGTAAATTTCATTCAAAACATTCTCAATTAATTGAAGTTTTCAGAATTACAATTTTCTAATACTAACCATTAACGACACACAAAGTAATCACTGGTCATGAGGATAATCAGATTACAAAAGGGTTTAAATTTGTTTTAATAAAACTTTTTTGGAAAATTTTATGTTTTTAAATTTAATTTCTTTTTTTAAAAAATGGAAATAGTTTTAAATTAAAGGGGAGGAAAGGTTAAATTGGGAGAAAAGGGAAAAACAAAAATCGGTAAATAAAAACAAAATAAAGTCGATGACCTAAGGAAATTGAAGAGGGGAAGGTAGCGGGCACTAAAAACCCAACAAAATTTTTTTTTGTTTTTGGCCTAAGCAAAATTTAAAAATAGGGGACTATTTATAAAAGTTAGTTTCTTCTTTCAAGAAAGGCAAAATTCAATGAATCTATAAACCCGAAAACCCCGGGTTTATTGGGAAATCCCTTTTTTTTTTTTTTTTGGGGCCCCATCCGGGGGTTGGGGGTAGGGTTATATTTCCAAGGGCGACCCGGATAGGGGCGAAAAAACCAATGGTGATGGTACGTTTGACGGGAAACGCATTTAAACGGAGGAAGACAATTTTTAAAAAGACTATCCATTTTTGGGTCATGTACTTTTCCGAAATTGCCCGAAGGGGGCACGGGTCGCATTGTCGTATGGTAAATCGAAATTGTCGCCTTTGGGAAATTGTGGGCTTTTGTCATCATCGCCTATCCGGTCTATCGTCAGTGTACTCTCGTACTACCCATCGGGGTTGCCCGCACTATCAACATTTTTTGGGGCTCTGGTTTAAAATAACGTTCAAACCCAAAAAATGGCCCTAACGGTATTCTGTACTATTTTAAAGAAAGGGTTTTTTTTATTATTTTTGTTTTTCCCGGGAAAGGTCTAGTTTGATAAAACTAGCAAAGCTGAACCAAAGTGTTTTTGAGCCCCTTATGGCCTCCGGGGTCTAGTTTTTTTGGGCTTACAAATATGGGGTAGGGGGGTTTTTTTTTCGGGAGGGGGGGGCATTTTTTTTTTCCGTAAGGGGTAACAAGGTAAACAATAAAAAAGGGAAAAGGGTCGGTGGGGTTTGGGAACCAAAACCAAATTTTCCAGGGGAAAAAAATCTAATTTTTCATGGGGAGGGCCCAAAATGAAAAACCCTTGATAAATTAAAATTGGTGGGGGGTAATTGTATTTTTGCATAAATCATTTTCTTTGAAAGAAGAGTTTTTTCCCTTTTTTTTTTTTTAGTTTTGTGAATGGTTTTAAATTTAAAAACTAAACGAAATCGACTTTCCCGACAACCTTTTCTATGTACATGAAAAATATAGGGGTAAAGAAAATTTAAATACTTGTTAGAAAAATTTTAAAAACGGGGTTTTTGTAAAAACACTTTTTTATAGTATCTTTTCTTTTTTATATCATAAATTGCTTTTTGTTAAAAATTCAAAATCTTTAACAAAAAGGCCAATAACTGATTTGGGCAAAAATTTTTGAAAAACTCAAAGTTATTTTGAAATTTTAAAATTTTAAAGTACTTAAAAATTTTCTTTAAAGAATAGATTGTTTGTTTGGGGGGAAAAGTTAGACTGGGGTTTCCCCCGGGTGGGGTTTGGGAAAAGGAGTCACTTTATTTCACATTGAGGGAAAAAGTGTTAATTTCTTTGGTAAAAAACTATCTTGATTTTCAGTGAAAAAAAATACCGGGCCCGGCCCCAAAATTTTTAAAATTGGCCCGATTAGTGATGGATATTTTTTAAATTTTCCGGTTTAAATTCATTATTTAAAAGAATTTTCAAGCAAATTTATAAAAACTTAACATCATCTGGAAACAAATCGTTTTTCCCGCCATTTGCATCCCCTTTGGGGCTTAAAATGAGGGCAATACATCACCCAACAATTAAAAGGGGTCCACAATTTAAAAGGAAGTTCAAATTTTCAAAACTCCAAGTAAAATAGTCAAAAGGGCCCTCCAGTGCTTCCATCCCATATATTTTAAACAGGGAAAAAAAGATAGATAAAAAAACCCCGTGTTTTATCTGCTTGTAACAATTCACGCACGCAAACAAATAAATTTTTATATTCACTTTAATTCATTATATCGAAAAAAAATATCCCCTTTATAGGAAAACATTTTTTGAAATATTTAAGAGAAAATATTAAATTGTTTTATTTTCCAAAAAATTTAAATTTTAAAGCCCATTTTCATTTGAAATATCAAGGGCATTTTTTTTTAGTAGCAATAATCTGTGGGGATAGGGGGGCCAGTAATAATAACTTTAAAAAACTAAAATTGGGCCCCAATCATAGGGAAGAGACCGGGCCATGCTGCAAATTTTGCCGTTCAAAAAAAGAGACAGGGAGAGAGTTTTAAAAAACTAATAGATTTTTTAAGAAAAAAGTAACAGTAAACGCTATAAAACATAGCAAAAGGTACTATTATATT
>NW_026862303.1:0-125016 GCF_026571515.1 Ruditapes philippinarum | reverse complement strand
AAAGGGAAACTTCCGTCGGGATTTTGACTTTTTTACCAGGAAATTTGCTGACCCTGTTATCAAACTAGAATCTATTTCTACGTAGTTAGATGCAATTGAAAACACTTTAAGCACAAAGGCAGTCAACCTAAATGAATGGAAAAGTGATATGAATTAGGTGTTTATTTTTATATGCGACATTTAGTAGGTTATATAATAGAAATATGTAACAAATAGCCAGAACAAAACCATGATTGCAGTTATATAACATCCGCTAGAAAAAAAAAAGAAAATCGTATAAATCTACATCGTATACACGTTATTTTAAATGACACAGATAACAATTATCACAAGTAAGTTACTTATTTCGTTTGAAAAGATATACATACCAAGTACTTCCGGAGCCCGATCCTCCCCAAGCACTAAATGACCAATCAGGATGCCGATATGTCAACTGCCGCTGCATACCTTATAATATTCAAAATTAATGATACCATTTTATTTTTAAATTAATTAGTTAATGAGATTAATATTTAGTAAAATTGTTACGATGTGTACATATTCTGTAATTTCCTGCATATATTTAAGGGTTATTAGGCGTGGTCATTATTTGTATTTTTAATAGCATAATGACCGGGTGTCAGTGTTCTAAAGGGTCACTTAACTTACACCGGTAAGGATTTTGAACGAACGGAAAAGGGTGTTACAATATGGCTTCGAAAGTCTAGACATACTTAGACATCATTAATTTGCTTCGATTAACAAAGATCTTCGTACGCTGCTACAAACTGAAGATGCATTAAAATTTCATATTATCAAATAAGCATCTACAAAACAGTGTTCCAGTCTTAATCTTATACGGTGTTTGAAGGAAGGACTGAGGTTGACCAGCTGGTACTAAAACAGATGGAAATGACTTCTGAACCAAAACCCAGTAATACTGAAGCTTGTAAATGAGAAAAATGTAGCTTTTTATTCTTTATAAAAACCTAAACATGAGTCGAATATTTATGTGTCGATTTTTTTTCGATGTGTCGAAGTTTTTACGTAGACCGCAAAGAATAATGTGTGTGTAGTCTGTGCTTAATGAGGGTGCACACAAAATGCAGCTTTCGCTGTCGCGTACGGCCCCGAACATGTCAACAGTCATGTCCTTAAAGAGTTAATTTTGAAGCACAAAGTGGTGATAATTTACCTCTATGCAATTAACAGGAGTATTAGCCAAAGATATGAATTTTGAGCCAAAAGTAGGTCACTATAAGACGTCAATGAGAACCTTAATGTACAGTAACCTGAGACAATATGAAAGGGTAGCCCTTTCAAGGGCTATTGGTGCCAGCAAAAGGCCTGACGTTCAAGCAGTCTATCTGTGCTAAGAGCTCATGCACCCTAGCACACCATCCTCGTCTTTCCAAAGGCTACTTTGTATGGCCACTCTCCTCGGAATTAGTCAGGACATTGGCAGCTGATCCGCAGTACAAGTTCTGATCTTAATCGCCAACCCAAGTCTTCTCTGTGCCTTCTCAGCGACGAGCACGCTCCGAGGAAAGTGAGAATAATTCGACACCATTTTTACCATAATAAGCCGAAGTCCAGTAATTAATTTGGCACCTCCGATAATACCTTTTGTGGCCGCGGAAATGATCAACTTTGTGTGAGAATAGGTTTTAAATGTCAAAATTTTAACTGTCGCAGCTGTATTTTAATAGAAATAATACTTTTTATTTATGTTTGAGATCTTGCGAGACCCGGTGTTGCGTGAAAATCACATGGAATATATTTACTATTAGCTGGTTTAGTTATTATGATAAAAACCAGATACAATAAACTATTTTTAACACAGTAATATATAAGTTATATGTAAAACTTAATTATTTCATACCCTTTCTCATGAAATTTTCAGCCTTTTCCTTTATCTCATTTGTGAGCTTCCCTACTGACAATAGATATCTGTACACAAATACAGAAGGAGCTGTACTGATCATATTTTGTTCCCCACATCCGTATGGCATTATTACAAGTCTTTCTAAGCCATCTAATGTTGGGCCCATTATGTCACCTTAAATATAAAGAATACAGAAAAGGGCGCTTTAGCTGCTGCATGTATTGCATGTTGTAAACAGTTTCTTCATAAGAGCGTATTTATTCATGATTCAGATAAAATAAATTCTTGCCTATCAAAGAGATCCTCATTCTTTGTGAGCCCTCGACTGTGTTGGGTGGATAGTTTAAATCTAAACGTGTTTCGAACGTTGTTTTCTCTGACAAATCTATGAATATTGGGAATGCAATGCCTCTCGGTGCCCCTTCACTCTAAAACAGAAGTTTTGATAAGTATTCAGTTTTGTTTCTTTTGCTGTTTTGCACTACTACCATTACTAGTATATGTAATTGCAGCATGTGTAAAGAACTGATTTCTAAAAATATACACCCTCTTATGACACTATGCCTCAACTGTCTTAAAACGCATTATACATTTAAGTAAATTAGTAAACATTAATAAACATAAGTTATCGCTTTTAATAACGTACCTCTACTCTTAGAGTTTTGATAACAGTATCTTGAAATACTGATGATGTGGCTGTAATGGTTATCTTTATTTCCCCAATAACCGTTGGAATTATTGGAAAAAAGGCGGCTGTTCCTCGACCAGCTTTTGCCTGAAAAATGACCATAATTTGTTGATCTCATTATTGCTTTTTCAAATATTTCATCAATATGCTTCATGTTTAAGTGTTTTCATGCCTTTATTGCATATTACAATTTCTTTAAAGTCCTTATGCCCCAGAAAAGCTTTTTATTTTTCAAAAGTTTTTTTATTTTTTATTTCATGTTATAGTAACCAAATCTCTACTCATAGGCAAATCTTCTGAACACTCTTTATCTTCTGTTGCTTTTTGGAAATTAGTAAAGTTAGAGTGATTAAGTATTTTGTACGAAGTCAAAATACTACTTTGTTTACATTTTGCTACTTTTATTACATATTATATGGCATTTACCGCAAATTTCTTCATAAAAAAGCATCTTACACTAAATCATTTTTTAAAGAATAACGTGCCTTTATTTTAAATAAACAGTATTTGTTATTTTCATAATTAAATAAAAAATAAGGGTGTGAATAAATATTGTCGTACAAAAATACACAATACAACACTTCCACATCGTTCTTCTAAAACCGTTCGTTTGCCGCGTTTCACGACCGCAAGGCCACGAAACTGAGAACTTTTCTTTAACGTGACCATCACCTGAAAAATGGAAATATATAACGTGAACATGTTTATGCACTGATTTCTTTTAAAAAAATACCTCTATGTATATTTCTTTGTAGATTCACATGTAAATAACTTATTTCACGAATGAAACATAGGAACTGTAATGGAAGAAAGAGCTACGAGTACCCAATATTCAGTTCTGACTTGTTTATCATACCTTCAGTTTCGTCTATATTAATGAAATAAATGTTATCCGGAACTCAGAAATGTGATTTTGGCATCTTATCGGGGGTAAAAACCACAGACAAGCTTAGCTTAGCTTCACAATCGTACAATATCTTTTGTTTATGCTATAGTGATGGATTGCGCTTATTAAAGATCTATTTTAAAAGTTGTAACTTTGTACCCCAGTATTTTATAGAGAAAACAAACATTTTCCGAGTTCCGTAGTATCTCTGTTAATACCCGCAGATTATTGTAATCATTAACTTGGTGAGATATTTGTAATCAATGATATCCAAAAATGCCATAATCAACAATGCAATAAACATGCCATTCCTGTTCTTAATTCCGAACCCGTATTTCAGGGAATGGTCAGTTGATAGCACTTACATAGGGTCTTGCATACATTATTGAATTGTTCATATATCAAGAAATATTTTTTTATAAATAAAAGTTTTAAATATAGACAATCGTTTGAGTTAATCTTTTTAAATAACCTTTGTTCAGTCAAAAAAAATCCTCTATATATCTTCTTTTTCGATTCTGCAGAATTTTATCTCATACATCATTATGTTTATGGAATTTAAGAGTATAAAGACATAAAAAGCACAAATACGTACATAGAGGTCTTTAGTATGATAATTAAAAATGTTTGCCTGCAGCACCACTTGCTCGTTTCTTATCACAGAAAATGGTAACTGCAAACTGATAAAAAATGGCAGAAATACTTCCAGCTGAAATTAACAAATTTTCGTAATGAACTGTTCGTTTTCAAACTTTTTATGTTTCAAACTTTTCATGTTTTTCAATTAATCAAGTTATGCGATACTTTAATACAATGCACGCTCTTTAATGATAATGTTTGATAGGTTATACAAATGATTATTAGGTAGTAGCTAGCTGACAAAAGCCATTCTATCATTATTATAACAAATGTACTACATTGTACTAAATTTACAGAATGCATATTTTAATTAATTTCAAATAACAGTGTAATTGTATTTCAATCATGGTGCATTCAATACTGAAATAAAAACGTATGAAGAGTGCTAGCAATATCATATACTTTTCTTTTTGGGTCTAATACAATATTATAGTATGCTCAAACTCATGGATAAAGTTGTGTAATTTTCATATTAATATGTTCATATTTAAGGGAATATTACACGCCAAAAATGCTTTTTGTCTCAAATGTTTATTTTAAAATATATATTACAGGTTCCGAAATGGAAATCAATGGTCATAAAGCTGAATCATCTTTTGATCTTTGGACATGTCGACCACAAGAAAAGTTACAGTGAAAATTGATTGTGGTGAAAACAAAACAACGTTTTGCTTATTTTATGACAAATTATTCAACATTTTAATCTGTGTTTTTCATGTTTGAAATGTCACGTGATTTATTGATAAAACATAGAAGAAGTCATATTATCCTCCGAGGTTTAGTGTGCCTTAAATAAAATACAACGTACTTCAGCATTTTTTGTGGCTACACTTATTTTTGATTCAGCACTGACTGTAAAACAGCTTGCAACCCACGTGGTTATTGTATCAGGTACCTTCTTCACAATACTTGCTTTACCATTTGAGCTGATTGTTTTGAGAAATATAAAATATAAAATATTATGTCGATTTTTAACGGAACAGTTAATCAAACATAAAATGAACATAGTCTTGTACATGTATTAAAATATTTGTCTTTTTCTATGTAATGCTTATTTAAATTTTTTATGTCTGTTGTATTTGACTCCAGATGAAGAAAATCGAAACGGTAGGAAAACTTTGAACACAGGAAATCACATTTAAAAGTACAAAACAGCAAGAATATAGAAGTGTGGAGCATTTGTAAAGCAATGACTTTAAATCAAACGACCTTTGGAACCTTGTGTAGAAAAAAACAACATGTTACATGATTTTACATACTCGGCTGAAACATTGAGAAATAACCATGTGTCCGGAAATTTCTTTCTTACAGTTTCAAGTTTAGATCGCATAGTTGATTTCGGTTCGACTGTCGTGGTGGTAGTTAATTCAGCTAAAGAACTACTAGAAAATTGAGATCCTGTGAATTGTAATCCAGAAAGTGCTACGCTGCCTATAAGATAAAAATAATGATTATAATTTGGTATCAAATAAACAGTGCTCAAATTAAAAAATGTCATGAGTAAATACAATTAAAGATAAGCTTTCTAAATGCTAAATTGATAATTTTATCTTCATTGAATTTCAGGCTGTATTTTTTCAGTGTTTTTACTAATGTTAACTAGCAGAGCAAAGTTACCTGCTACAATTATCTTCGAGAGGGATATAACTTATATATTTTATTTTATTAAGTGAAAATATTTTGGATACTAACTCATAGCTTCAGGATTGGTAGAAGAACTTGTAGGAGAACTTGTAGAAAATCTTGAAGAAGTAGTGGTAGAACTAAATGAATATTGAAGTCTTAACACTTGCATAACTAATCCACCATTCTAGAAATTTTACAAAATATAAAATGCTTTTCTGCAAAAATATGATTTTAATTCATTTAATGTAAACCAATTGAAACTCATGCTGAAACAGATTTTCAAATATATTACTGTATATATTTTTTATTGAAAAAATTTTGTTCATCAGTTTTAAATATGTTATCATGAGAGACATATTTAATTTATATTTTTGATACTCATTTACATTTTCAGATGCCTTATTCAGTAACTATACAACAAAGTAACTATACAACAAAGTAACTATACAACAAACTTACAACAAACTTAGAAATTCGTAGGCAGACCTACTACTGCTAAACTTAATGTTGGTCAACAGAGGATCATACAAACTTGGTAATACTGCCTGTAACAAAAGGCAAACACGTATGTTCTGATTAGTAAATTAAGGATGTGATTCGTATAAGATAAGTGTATCTTTTGAAATAATGAAACTATTATAAATTTAATATATATCAATATTATATTGATAAATAATATAACATGTGTAAAACATTATATCAAATGTTACATTGAGAGAGAGAGAAAACTGAATATGTTATTCATGGCGTATGTGTTGAATGTCCGGTTGAAATACAAGCTGGATACATTTTATCAAAAGAGCAATTCTTAAATATAAACAAAAGTAGATACATAAAATTCCAATCGCTTTGAAATAGATAAACATAAAAAATAAAACAAAAAAACGCTAAAAAAATCATTTCAAGACAACATCGTGATATATCAAATACAGATGCTGCTTGTTTTTAATCTCTTCCAGAAAAAAACAACATTTTATAACAAATCGTTCTTTATATCGCTTTGCAATTTCATTACAAACACATGCACATAATGTCAAATGTTTAAGCTTACCAAAACATAAAAAGCTTTTCTTAAACTATTGCTTTGTCATAATCATAACATATTGTAAACTGTTGCAATGCTTGATTTAAACTGATTAAATCAATAAAGGGCACATCTAAACTGATAAGGCTAGAGCTAGTGTAAGTTAGTTATTACTGTAATCTATTGTAGTTAAAGTGAATATGTGCTTGTTATCATCATAATTCAATTTAATTTATATTATACGATTAACTCTATCATACATTATTTTAAATAAAAAATACATGTTATTGACAATGATACCTCTGTTATGTCGTTTCCCTCGTCTAAAATAAGAATACTTTTATCTACAGCAAGGACGTAAAATGAGGATCTTGGTGTTGACATAAGGTCTATTCTTGCGTCGGTTCCCGGTCGTTGTGTTTCCTGATCAAACGCAATGCTAGTTTCCTGGCAGTGTGCAAATATTCAAAACAAATACCTATTGCATTATTTAAATGGGTTAAATTAAATGTTTTCCTTAGTTGCAGTCAAAACTACATATTTGAACCCTTAAGATTACGCCAGATTTATCTATTTTTTTGTAAATTTTGCCAGTAGTACATATATATTCTAGTACATATATATTCTTTCTTGTTACAAGTAGAATCGATTATATTCTTACAAATGAATTACTAGAACATACAATGGAAAGCCAAACTGTCATTCATTTGCGTTTAGTTACAGTGATTTATAAGTGATCTATCTTTATAATTAAATTGTTTGCCGTTTGATTTTTATTTTTCCTTTGAATTTAGACTCTAATTAGGTTTGTTAAATTATTTTGATATAACTTGTCGCTAAGTGCCAGTGCATTAAGATAAGTTTGTCTGTTTCTGTCATTAAATTTTAAATTCTTAGATTCATGCAAAGAAATGCACTTCAGTAATCGAGAGCTTCATCCGATGTGTCTGGTTTGGCTTGATAGTGAAACAAATTGCAGAGCAAGAATATATTTACGATTACCTTCTTCATATTATCTATCATTTTATTATTTTAAACAAATTTCGTTTAAAAACACAGTGTCTGAATTTAAGTAATTTAATCACTAGAGAAACATATCATAGGAGAAGAAATATTTAAGGCAGTTTGAAATGAAGGCAAACATGGAGATTTCGAGAAGTTAATTTATAATGAAGATGTAAATTTGAGATGTATGTCAAACCATGCAAATAACATAGAAATGTTAATTTATACCTTATCCAAGGCATTGTCTTTAACTGCTGTAGTCACACCACTGGCCGCAACATTGTCACGCGAACCCTCAGTTTTTATACGATCATTTGGAAGAGTAAACCAACACAACACCGCGATTGAAGGAATCATACTTGACGTTGCTTGTACATCAAAATCATACGGCCTGTCTTCCGAAATTAGAAACCAGGGACCACTTTTTATAACCACACCTTTTGACATTACCTACAACAACAATATCCTTTCCTGACATTCTTAATTGTTAACATGCATAAGTTTTCATGAGTTGAAAATGGCAAGTATTTCTATTATCTTATAAAATAAATAAAATCAAGACTGCATCTTTCAATATTTATTAATTCTTTAATTGCACCCGAGTGTTCTCTTCTTTCTTTTTCAGTAACATCACTAAAGGTAAAGTTATAGATAAAACTTATTTTGTCAACATTTTGTTAGAAGCATTTGACGAAGTAAAGTTGTCAATTGGTATAGTTATAGTGATTAGTGTCTTGTATGGAAGTAAAAATACTACTTTATTTACAATTGGCTGCCTTTCAACGCATACCTCATGTCCAGCGCTACTTGTTTGCGCTTGTAAAATACCTAACATGCTCTTAATCCATTATTATTACATTATTAAACATATGTTTGACATTTCAAAAACAAACTGAGATATATTGTGCCTTTAAAATGGCCTGCAAGGCTAAGCAACAGGAACCTACTGCAAGGCTGTAGAACAAACCAAATAAATAAAAACCATTTACGCGTAGCATTCTGTGTCAGAGGGACAAGTGGTGAGACCGCATCGGATTAGCTGACCCAATATACTTAATGAAGATGGCAAAGATTATAGTGATTGTGTTCATTAATTTGATACCATATAAGCAAACTAGCAATAGTCATGCTTTTTCAAGTATATTAATGAGTTAGAACCTTTCACACAGTAATTTAATTTATATATTTGTTACAACAAAAATTCGCTAACTTGAACTTTTTAAAAAATTGTACATATTTGGACAAAAGCAGCAAGACATACATTGTTTTATTGTATCAATTTCTTGAATTTTCCAGGGAAGGCTTCAAAGTAAACTTATTATTGATATTTAAAGACTTATCACTGGGTATTCTGCATTTTGATCAGGAATTACTTACTTTGTATGTTGCTTTTTCTGTTCCAGGTCCAGTCATGCTTACTCTATATGTTGCCCTGTCTCCAACATTCTGTTTGTAATATAAAAAATATAAGTCTTACGTAGAGAATAAAACTGTTGACTGCATAAAGTTAGTAAAGCAACCTAGAATACATGTACACAAAATATGTTGATAGTAAACCATTTAAATTGACTGAGGATTATTACTAATATCTTTAATCTGTTTTATTTGTTTCCAGATTTTTATACTTCACAACAGCGGGTGTCAAGTGCTATGTGGCATCTGTAAAAAGTTGCCCCGTACTTCACTTCAGTGTTGTTATATTTTTCTGGTCATTCGGGATCATTGATGCCAGCACTATTGAGTGTTGATAATTGAGTACCGCTCAAGCCGGTGCTAGGGGACTTGAGATATGTTGCATGTATGAATTATCCCTCATGTACAGACTCAACCAAACCGAATCTGCAATTCTCTTGTAATTTTGTTGTGATTAATGCCTCCGAGGGATCACTTTGTTTCCAGAATTTTATATTAAATGAATAACTTACCAAAGGATTTGTGCCTGACATCTGTTTTATATACAGCATACTTCCATCTGCAGATTTAGTCGGATATGCATGTGTATAAAGTGTTCTAATATATACTCCAGACGCTCTCGTGAGAAGCTGGGTCTAAAATAAGTAAAAATGGACATATAGAGATAAATACAATATCTTAATACCTTTTAAAATCAATGAAGTCTTTATCCAAATCAATCGGAAACTTGTCACTGTGTATTTTTAAATGAATAAGGATGATTTGTATTATGCGTATAACTTGGTCTCATTAAGTATTACAATTATTGTCAAATGTGTTTTGAATAAGAATTACCAAGAGTGTCACAAGCAGTAATTTACACCAGTTTTCAAAGACCGACAAAGTGAGTAAAAATTCCAGCATATTGTTTTTTATTTGTTTGTTATACTTTAGGTTGTTTGTTCAATATATATGATTGAACACCCTGAATGCATAATATCGAAAGAAAATTTTAACAAAACATCCCACAAAATGATTATTATTTTCACACTTTTTAAACTTAATTAAACAGACCTACCTTCACTTTTATATAAGTTGTTTGATTTGTAATTAAGTTTCCATCTAACGAGAAGCCGAATTGGTTTTTACTGTCTATAGGTAAATGGGTATCACTTATCCATTTGTTAAGCGTGTATGAACCCTGACTTTTATATTCTACTGTTAATCGAATGATGTAAAAATCAGAGGCCTCCCCATCATATGCAGATCCAAGCTTGTTTAATACCCGACCCTGAATGTAGAAACAGTATCAAAGCACACATGGAATAATAGGCTATACAATTACAGAGATAGATAAGACGGTATGCAGTTACACAGATTAATATATAGTTTATTGATTACATTTACATTTCCAATATGTAGGAAAAACATGTCAGACCTATTTTATAAGCTGAATTATAGATGCATGATTTGAGTGAGATTGTGATACCTTTATTTCGAACGGTTGGCCTGGGAGGAAAGCAGTTGGATTGTCTAGTTTTAAATCTACATTAAACTTCGTGAACTTAATGTCTGTACTATCTTCTCCTGTGCTACCTGTGATATCTTCTGTAACAGTAGCTGTTGCTTGTACTGTGTATATACTGTTTAAAATACGTAACGAAATGTTTTAATAATTTTGAGATATTTCATTTCAATTAGTGAAACTACATACATTATTTATCAATTTGTTTTTTTAGACTCTTTGATTTAGATACGAAACATGTAATTTTAATTTTAGTTACAATTATTCGTAAACACATTATATTTCATAATTGATATGTATATTTGTTTTACAAGTAGAATTGGACAGACCTGTAATAGGAAGATAGACTGAAACGGAGAACTTCATATATATCAGATGTAGGTATTTTTATATTAACTTCACCATTGTCTAACTGAAAAATAAATAAATAATGCACAATTGTGACAACGGTTGCTATAAAACGGGGATTGTTAATATTTTATTTTTTTTCCAATCAAATAAACAAGTTATATTATAATATGTTCTCTAACAATACTTTCATTATCTTAAATCATTAGTTGCATATCCTTTTTGATGACCTCTCCATAGTGTTGAGAATGATTGCTGGCGGCATCCTTTTTTGCGTATCAAATTGAAGCTAATGTATCGCATTTTCAGGCTTAAATCATAAGAACCAGTCTACAAAAATTGTAACGTGCATGCTTTTTTTGCAGAAGAAATGTTTTCATATACATATGTACTTTTCAAAGCATTACTCGAAGTACAATGTACTTTATGCTTGTTTTTGAAAATCTCTGTTGCAGAAGAAATGTTTTCATATACATATGTACTTTTCAAAACATCACTCGAAAATTTGATTATTTAATTTTACAAGAAAGTTTTATTTTGATACTACTTTTAAGATATATCATTTATTTTTAAAGTTAGTTTGATTACATATAAAAAATTGTTTCCTTTGTAGAAAAATATCCCTAATGCGCCAAGAAAATGTCTATTTCTCGGGCATATAATCTTTCAAAACATTAAAAAAAATGAAGTGTAAAACAAACTTTCATTATGATACTATATTCAATATATATAATAAATTCTATTTTGTTAAATAATTGTAATTTATAAACATTCATTGTGCCTTTTTTGCAAAAATATCTACGAATGAAACAAATCTTCGACAGCTGCCATAAGACCTCTCGCATACTTCTTTTTAAAGAAGCAAACTTCAGTCGCACAAACACAGTACAGGTTATATAGCGATTTTTCAGCTTTACTTGCGAATGAAGATCTCAGGTGCCCCTCCGTGCATTATTTCAGACACGGTCGTATTAGCAGGATAAAGATATTGAAATTAAACTATTCTTTATTTAATGTCGATATCATAAAGAAATATAGATAATTATTGGAAACAATCTCAGTATTAGTGTCCGTGGTTGAAAAGGAACACGTTTACTGCTAGATTACAGATTCCCTGTTTACTCACATTGAATACATGTACTTTATAATTACACTTATCAAATTGGAGTTGCCATACTACCGGACATACTTATTTCAACTATTGTTTTACCTATTTCACGTTATAAAAGATAATGATTTTTGTTTTATCAGTAAAAACAGAAGGACCTTAAGATATTTTCTGTATTCTGTAAGACAGTTGTTTGATTATGAACAAAATTTAAAACCTTACACACTAAACTTTACCTTGTATATTTTAGTAAGTGCTCTAGATAGGTACGACAATGTGAACTCTAAACTCCCAGTGACACCTTTTCCAAATGTGTACCTAAAGCATTTCAATTTTCAGAAAACATTATCGTACGTAATCATCAACAAACATCGAACGATTAAATGACCAGTCATAACTTTTAAAAACATTTCCTTTTTATTTAATTTAAGAACGTTTAGTTTTAATTCAAAGTGATTCAAAAATAACAAAATATAATATCCTTTTTCTTGACTTTTTCTTAAAGATATTTACGTTTAAGCCCTTTTGAAATTATTTAAAAATGTCTACAACAACATATGTATATTAGTTTGTAATGTATGTTTTGTAAAAGAATTAATTGAAAAATGTAAAATGAATGTATTATGTAAAAATGAAAATGTAAATAAACGGACTTTTAACGTGGTTAAAGAAAAGACAAAACGTCCTTATATCAAATAAATAATTTGTTGGACTTTCGTACTTTGAGGATACGTTTCCTTCTAAATTTATGTCATTGGACGAGATAATTTGTGGCATCTCAACAGTTATATCAAACTTTGGTAATTCTGCAATAAATACGCATATTGTTACAGTTTAAAACATTATGACAATTAAACGTAATGTAATAATTATATCTTTTAGTATAGCACAAAAATGAATTTAAAATTCAACGATCAAATTTAAAATTAGAATAAATCTATAAAAGAGGTTTTCAAAGCAATTTTGCTTAAACGCTGTATTTTAGACTTACAATGTAATGAGTACAAAGGAATTTTACAGATAAAAGTATTACAATGTAATGATAACGACTACGGTTAACCGATATAATATATTATATGAAACAGGTGAAGGAAATCTAACCGTATTCCTTGACATCAAACTCTTGGCTCTTGGAAAGACCCTGCAAAAAATAAAGATAATTACAAAAAAAAACCCAACAACACCCTCTTCCCCTAAAAAAAATTAACAAACAAAACAAAAACAAGTCGAATCAAAGTTTGCAATTCGGCAGTCATATGTTTAAGAAATAAAATATTTAATTAATGCAAACAAAATGGAAAACATAATATTGTACATAGCATAGCATATTGTTTTTATTTCTTGTACGTATTTCTAAATAACAGAACAAATTAATTTTGAGATGTGTATACTTATCATAGATGACATGAATATGGTACTCCTTTAATAGTCCTTTTCAGATCAAAATTTAAATTTTCTTCTAGCTCAATATAGTTTCATGTGTCATTTTTTTCCAATGCATAAGAACGAATGAAATTAAATATTTTCTACAATATCAAGATCAGTAGTTTTCAAAATTCATCCTTATATCAATAATGAAGTTTACACCCCTAGGACGCTGTTTAAATATTCTTGTTTAGGTTATATTATTCTTAAATGTTTTTATTAACCCATATGAAAAACAATTTTACATATTTCGATGGCTAGTCAGTTACGAATGACATTTAAATGTTAGTAATATAATATTGTCATCAACAAACAAACAACTTTACTTAGGGTGGCGCTAAAAATTTGAAACCAATCATTGCAAAGCTATATAATGGCTTTTGGGGGTATGTTTCAGCTGACCAATCAAAACATCTTTACATGAAATGAATAACATGCGTAAATTACAGATTAAATCATCGTTCGTTCTGCAAAAAAATACAATGGAGATTCAAAGGGCGTATTACTTCGAATTTTAGGATTATTTACACACTTTAGAGACATGAATCCTGAAATTAATCCGTCCATTTATTTTAGGCTTATTAGCAACTCTGAAAACTTATCCAAGAATTTTATTTTGGTCATATAATTAAACAGTTATGCTATGAATATTTCGGTGCATGTCCTAATATATAGACCTTGTTTCTGTGATATTCATACAATTATTGTATAAAATTCTAAGGAGGTCATCTTGAACTATCAATATAGTATCTATATTTGACCTTAATCAACATATTAATGTTCTTCCTTGATACAAGACTATGAAAATAATTCTATTAAATTCATTGAGTGTTACAAAGTTCAGGATGTACTTTTCTACAACTTAAAAAACTTACAGAATGTGATGTTATTTGTCAAATATATGGTAACCAAGAACTCTCCATATCTCTGAACCAAACAAAAAAAAGAAGAAAAAAGAACCAACTATAGAGTAACATTATTGTATACCTCACTTTTTACATTGATAGTCCATGTTCCAAGCACAGGGTATTCAGACATTTCCATTTTTCCAACAAATACGCCACTATTGTCACTTACATTGGCCCATCTCCTTATGCGAGTTTTATCTCCGTCCTTCGATTTGATCATTGTAATTGATAATTAAAATCATGCATCAGGTATTTCATAAACACAAACATTTAATTATAAATTAATTGTGATAACAATCGTACAATAATTTCCAATGACAATAAAATACACGAAGATACTTCCTCGAAAAAAAAAAAGATTGCCACAGACAGAGGGCGTAAAAATCCCACTTAAAACAGGCGTACGTACATTGTGTTTTTTTATCATATTAACTTTCAGACTTTTTTATGTAATGAAAAAAATGATGGGCACCCAAATTTGATAATGACATTAAAACTAGATAAATGTTGCAACTATAGACCGTTGAAAACTTTTTATAAAGTAGCCCAATGCTTAAATTATATAAATGTAAGTATGGAGTAATTTTGATTTTACGCGTCGTTCTGTTGAAATTGAATAGTTCAACAGGAAATTATCAAAGTGTTGCTAGCAATAAACCATTCCCTACCTAAAAGAACCCCAAATGTAGTATGTCATTTTGAAGTGCTATGGCCTTTCATTTAAAACAATTGTGGAAGACATGAATGAACATTTAGGTAAACTTTCAGGGGTTGTTTGTATCATCGTATTGTTTATAGTTTCTCCGCTGATAAGGATACAACAGACAATATAAAAAACAACCAATTGTTGTTGAAATAAAATATATATTGCAGTATTTATGGTGTAAGAGAAGCTTGAAGCCATTGCTTATGATTCAAAGTGATGAGGATGGTAAGACATAGACACAGGTATTAAAGTCACCTGTTGAACCTTAACTGCCATAACTTCTCTTTTCTGAGATCTGAATCGGGTACTTATGTGACTTATGATGATTTGTGGTACAAAGCAGATCCATTCGGTTTCATATAAAGATAATTCATGAGTTGCTGTTGCTTTTTTGCAATATTTTAAGTCTAATGTTGTCATGACAACCAGAAAAAAGAAAGAAATAACCAGAAAAAAAGAAAGAAAGAAAAACATCACTTAGCAAGGTCAATTTTGTTATTACTTATTTCTAAATTCAATCACAACTGAGCAGGAGTATTCAAAGGTCAAAGTCACATTTAAATTAATCTTATCATTATGTCAGCTCTTTTACAAGTATCCATTTTTAAAAGATTGGATAAAATCCATAAATCGATAACAAAGTAACGACAATTAAAGCAAACTAAAGTGTACTTTGACCTTAACAGTCTATGTCATTTATAGGTCAAGGTCGTTTAAAGTTTCAATTTGAATCATTCAGCATGTCATTTTAGTCACATGTGTTCGTGTTTTGTCTTCCATATATAAAACAAATATGTAAAAAGAAAACAGAGTTATGACAATTTAGGCAAATTTCAATATTTTGACCTAGATGTCAAGATCAATTAAAGGACAAGGTCATATTAGAATAATTCAAATGATTTGACAGATTAAAGGCAAAGGTCATATTTGAATTATTCAACATACGGGTTTTGTCAAAGGGTTCTTATGTTCTAGTGTAAATCAAATCTGTAAAAAAGTAAATAAAACACACAATAACGATATCTGAGCTAAATTAACGGCTAAACCAATAGAGGACTAAACATGAAATAAGGTGTATAATTTTGTTATGCCACGGTTTGGCGTTACCATTGATATCTGAAACGGACTGGTCTACAGCTAATTGATCAATAATATTTAACGATTAAACTGATGAAACATGGAACTGTACAAAAATATGAATTTAAGCAAACAATATGATTACTATAAGACGAAAGATAAAATTCAAGATATTTCTGGACTTGCCATTATATAATGTAATTGAACATTTTACTGTACAACACAAGGGCATTTTGGACGAGCTTGGAAAACAATGTACGTGGTTCTTAGTAAATAAATTTGGTGTGATTTTTTTGTAAAAAATGAAAAAAAAATATACTTACAAGAATATCGATTGTCATTGGTCTCACTTCCAGCTCTCTTTTCCGGTTGACAATCATCACTCTAAACTGAACTAAAAGCGGACATTTATGATATTATATTTTCCTTTAGAAACTAAAATTCAATCAACCATTTATTTGTTACAAAAAGAGATTTACTGAATAGATGAGTCAATTAGTTTTTTCAATATGAAATTCTATATAAATATATTTACAATTATAATTTTACATATATATTTGATAAAATAAACAAATTTTAAAGTAAATAGAGACTATATGCTATACCCGACTGCCCTGCCTTATACACTCCTTTGTCAGTTTGAACAAGAATGGAATCCCTCGCTTGACTTCGTAGATAAACATTAACGATTGTTTCGCCATACTTTAGGTTATTTGGTGAAGACACATCGATATATATTCTGTAGGTTGTACCGGTAATAACTGTAAGACTACTCGGAATCTGTCAATATCATTAAAGAAAGAATATTCCAACATGAATTTGTTCAATTTATCTCCTGTAACTATCATGTAGGTTATATCACCTGTACGAATACCTTGTTTTATTCATTATCGTTATGCTCTTAAAATCTAATAAATAGTGTCTAATTGAACTTGATAAATATAATATTTTTTAGAAAGAAAAATGTGCCTTAATGTTATTCATAGTACTCTTATTATATTTTCGGCATCGACTGTCTCGTAAAGAATTTGTTATAATTGCATCGACTGTCTCGTAAAGAATTTGTTATAATTTTTAAAGATTAAACATTATTTATGCTTTTTGTGTGAATTTACTAGACTACCCCTGTTCTTTACACATAAGCTTATCAGAATGTATGCCTATATCATTTACATAATCTATTTTTAGGTCATTATCACCAAACGGAAATCAACTAAGGCTTTAATTTGGATATTTTAAGTTGGCAAATCTAACTGAGCACTCACCTGTATCACAAAATTATCTCTTGGATTGCCTGAATATAAATAATAGCATTATTGGTTTAGAAAAGTTCCAATGTTATATTTTAGTTTCATGGTTTATATTAAAAGTTCTGGTAACTCATTTTTTATGATATTATATCATAGATATGATGATCAAATGAAGAGTTATCAATATTGTAAGTTCCAAAATGCGTTATTTTTAAAGATATTTCCGAATTTACATTTCATGTAAATAAAGGGAGGTAATTAGAAGTTTATGTTCTATAAAGTCTAAGCCAAATTTCTCAATTAGTAATGAATGCTTGTATTTTGATGATGACATTATATGAGTGTAAACATTTGCAGTACATATTTAACTTATTCTTGGATGTTTGTTTTTAGAAGAAGAATTATAAACATATTATATATATAAAATATCACTTAAGTGTGGTAACATCCTTACAGGATCTTCAAATAAAATATTTGTATTTAATTTTCAGTATGTGTTTTGCTAAAAGAAAACAACGACAATCATAAAATTACTCTGGTTTAAATCAAAGAAAATCAAGAATTATGATATTATTACCGACAGACATGACTTTCGTTTCATTCTTGATAACAACTAATGCTCTTGATGAGTAGGTATAACTTTTTAGAGAAACCGACACGTAAAATGTTCCTGCATATTCCTCCAAGAAGTTAAAAATGTCAACAGTTGTTACATATTCAGAACCCGCAATGATGTTACGTGGAGCAAACACATAACCATACCTATAGAAACACATTTGATTAGAAAAAAGCCGATAGAATTTCAAGACAAGACGTTAAGCGCTTATAAAGTAGTTAAAATGTTTTAGAATACACACATTGTATAACAACAATACTAACATAACAATGGCTTAATATGTTCTTTAAACTGAATTGGTCCATAGTGGAAGGTTCGTAAATATCACGAATTAATATTGATAGTATCAAATTTTATAGGTTATGATAAATTACGAGACAATTATATATGGATGTGGTCAGTGTGAGTTACATGATCAAATATTATATATTTATATATACATGTAGCAGATAATAATGTTTCTAGAACTAAATTTAATTATTCATTATGATATATAATATAATATAATATGGTCATAATAAATCGGTTACAACTCTTGTTATAACATAAATATCGAAGTGATCCATTTTGTACGTTTTTATTTCAATTTATGAAACAATTATGGATAATGTGTCAGTTGCAGACCAATTCACTTTGTTGAAAAACCCTTTACAAAGGAAGAAAAATTAAACAGCGAGTGCACGAAAACACGTACTTATGACTTCAAATAAAAGTGGATCCATGTCAGTCGAATTAAATTTTATTGAGTATTTTAAAGAAGCATTTAATAAATATGTAAACATATTTTGCCGTCGGCCTAAAAACCAAGCATTCTACAGTTTTATTAATCTTTTTTAACAGCATTGTTGTAAATATCATCAAATATTATTCATAAATTACAATGTTTAACGGAAAACCCCACGGTAACACTAAAGTTCGTAAACGAATTTTAACATGCAAATGAAGACTATATAATCAGCTTGTATATGCGCTACGTCAGAGTGTTAAAGTTTCTATACGGACACGGCAAATAAGAGATTTCTTGTGCAAACACACTTTCACCGTTTAAGCTTCACGGAGCACTAGGTTTGGCGTTCAGAAAAAAGTAATCATCTAAACAAAAAGATTAAATTTTATGAAAACACCCGTTACAATGCGGAAATATACCGTTAAATTAGGACTGCTACTTATAGTCATGTTTGTTAATTTAACATTGATTGCACGGATGATCTGAAGGCGGAGTTTCACATGCAAACAGAAATTGTACTTCCGATTTCGCCACAATGAGGTTGCAGATTTTATACTTATAAAAACTTAATTTGGTTGTCTGGACACCAAAATAAGATCTGGAGTAGATGTGAAACCCAATTTATTAATGAATGTCGCTATTTCTGTTTTTATGAAATTTGTTTAATGTAACTTTAAATGGTTTCATATTTACAATTTGCAGAAGATAAGTCTTATATCGGGAAATCAAAATTCAAGATTTATTTTTCTGTAGATGAACTCTTTTAAAATTTAAGAGCAAAGAATACTCCTTAATTATATGCAAAATCTGGTTATCTGTTTAAAAGATTTAAGAAAAAGATATTCATCAAAGGCAATGACATAAGAAGAAGCCTTTAAAGTTTAAACATACCAGTTTTCGGTTTGAATCGCAGGTATTATAGATACAACTACCAAGTACACCAGACACTTAAACTGGCGACCTACAAATAAACATCTCAATCCTTGTCAACTCATACAGGTGATTAAAGGTGTAAAAATACAATTTTTCTATTTCTATGCTAGATGATTCAATAATGAAGATAGTCCAACACACAAGAAACTCATGTAATGTTTTTATTTAATCCATTAATCAGAGAAATCTCAAAAAGGGCGAAATTGAAAAAATTGCATCATTGGTATTTATTATGCGCTAATTTAGAATCCTACTGAGGTGGATTGAATCACAAACACAATGTTCAGTTTTATAATTTAATGTTACTTCTAAGTGAAATACCACAAATAATGTACATAAAATATTCATAGGTTATTAACAGACATAAAAAACAGTAACAATTATTTCTAGTTGAAAGCCACAATGTTACCTCTTAAAAAATCCAAATTCTAACCGTCCAATTTTTCTATCTTTACAATATTTTAAAAAATGGTTTCGTTTTAAACTGACCAATAAAATTTTAACATCTTTATTTCTTAAATAACAACATGACAAATCAGGTTTCATTACAAAATAAGGTAACATAGCAAAATGGAGTTTAAAACAATAATCATCAGTTTGTGTATCAACAAGGATATTTCCTAAAGGCCCTGTCACACCAGACTGCGCTTTCACTGCGTTTGCATGGCGTTGTTAAATTTAACAAAGCGCCGCGATATCGCAAAAAAATCTATTTTTTTATGACATGGAGAGTTCAAGGCGTCTTCATGGCATCCTCGTGGCGATCATTGCGTTGCTACGGAGCTTCCATGGCGTTGTAATGCGTTCTTATGGCGTTTTAATTAGAGATTGTCTGCGTTCGGATTGCACTTCTACTTCGTTCTTTGCGCTTCCACTGCGCTTCCACGGCGCTCACACGGCGCTCTTGCAGCGCTTACACTGCGCTGCTTAAATCATAAAGCTCCGTTAAAGCGCCGTACATACGCAGTTAAAGCGCAGTGCAGACTCCGCACAATCTCCATACAACAGCCGTGGGTAACCACGGCGTCCACGGCGTTCATTCGGCGATCCTTTTTCGGTTTCAGGCGCACATGTTCCGTTGTAGGAGATGCTACTGAGTTGCTACGGCGTCCTTACTTCGATTCCACAGCTCTCTTATCAGAGCGCCGAGTGACGGCGCTTGTTTTGAGCATGCTCAAAATGCGCGGCGTCGGTCGGTGTTCTATGCGATGCTGCGGCGATGTTTGCGATCTTAAGGCCCTGTCACACTAGACTGCGCTGTCACTGCGTTTGCACGGCGTTGTTAAATTTTTCAAAGCGCCGCGAGATCGCAAGAAAACTCTGATATTTTTGATGACACGGAGACTTCACGGCGTCTTCATGGCGTCATCACGGCAATCGTGGCGTTGCTACAGAGCTTCCACGGCGTTGCAATGCGTTCTTACGGCGTTTGCATTGGCGATTGTCTGCGTTTGGTCTGCGCTTCTACTGCATTGTTTGCGCTTCTTCTGCGCTTTCACAGCGCTCACACGGCGCTATTGGGGCGCTTACACTGAGCTGAAATCGCGCTTCACATACAAGTTCTGAATATTCGTGTAACTACTGCACCTGCATGCAAGCAAGCAGTATTCTAGCTTGCTGCCGTTCATGATACATGGTCAAAAAGATATTTACGTTCTATATATACAGTGAAAACCCTCAATTAAGACAACAAAAGGGACTGCAGTAAAGTGGTCTTGATTGCGGGTGGTCTTAATTGTGGAAATTATTAATTATCAAGGCATATCTATTTCATGACCACTCTATTTGAATTATTATGTATAAACATGATGAAAGAATTATATTATAACCTTCAAATATTACTTAAAACTGATTTAATGATATTTATTTATCCTTATTAGAAAATTAATCAGATGATATTTAATGTTTTAATAGGTCTTGTTTCATGTATATAATTCACCTATTAATTGAGAAATTAATTCGTCACAAAAAAGAGCAGAAAGTAACATTAAACCAATCTGAAAATTATTGTCTAACCTTTATACAATATTCTAATCATAACAGTTTTAACAAAATGTTTCAAGTGTCATGCTTTAGAGAATTCAGATGAATAACAAAAAACTTGTTATCTGAAGAGGTATTTACTGCAATATCAGTAGTGTCAAAAGTGGGGTTAGATAATAATTCTGGTATGGTCTTAAGTGGGGATTCTATTGTACCGTATTCTGCAATTTCAGATGAACGCAGTCTTGAGTGCGCAATGGTCACCGTGACATTGCCGTAGAGACGCAGTAAGAGCGTTTTAGAAGAAATAAAGCTCCGTAAAAGCGCCGTACACACGCAGTTTAAACGCGATAGAGACGCAGTACAATCTCCGTACAAGTGCCGTGACTAACTACAGCGTTCATTCGGCGATCCTTCTACGTTTTCACGAGATGTAGGAGATGTTACTGAGTTGCTACGGCGTCCTTACTGCGATCCCACAGCGCTCTTTTTAGAACGCCGAGTGACGGCGTTTGTTTTGACCATGCTCAAAATGCGCGCCATCGGTCGGCGTTCTATGCGATGCCACTACGATGATATGGCGATGATGAGGCGATTTTAGCGATCCTACTGCGCTCACCTCGGCGTTCTGAATTTTCTTTGGGCGCCGTGAGAACGCCGCCCTAGTGTGACAGGGGTTTTACTGCGCTCACCTCTGCATTCTGAATTTTCTTTGGACGCCGTTAGAACGCCACCCTAGTATGACAGGGGCTTTAAGCAGAAGGTATCTATTTTTAATAAATGTTACCGAACTGACAATAACAATAATAATAGTAACTTTTTCAATAATAAGAATTTATAATGTCAAGATGGAATAACATGACAAGTAGCAAGCACAGATGAGCGACATGGGCAGTGAATGTCTACTGTCGATATACAAGTAAATATGTTTGTAAATAATTCAAAATGATGATAGTAATGCTTTTAAATATGCCTTTATTCTGTTTGTCAATATGGTGGTTCAATCATCTCAAAGATAACAAATCTATATACCTGTTGTTCAGCATTTTTAATCTTGGATAAAAATGTTAAAATTTGTTCTTCTTACCGTTTCGCTTAAACAATGAGAAACTAACTTAATATATTTGTTTGATAAATGGTGCAATTATAGATGATCTCAGTTCTAGACAGGTAGTTCCATAGTTTAATATTACATCGTTTTTTACGACAATCTATGAACATGTTATTTTTTGCTTTTCAAAAGCAATTGTTTTCTTTAACCAGAAATAAATCTCACAAGAACAATGACTTATATTAAATACTCAAAGTGTACTGAACAGGTAGTCTGTGAAAGTAGAAATGAATCTGAACTTTATCTTTCTTTACATTACTTTCCTTAAAATCTAAGAAAACACAACTTACCAAACATTTTTTATCTTATTCCATTAAAGAATAAAACAGATACCAGATAATTTTCTTCCTTTATATAAATCCGGCCCTGAAGTTAAGCAACAATTTGAACAACGTTGTAACAGATTTTGTTGTTTCAGATTAATTCAGTTGTTTTTACCAATTAACAAGTAAAGAGGATTCCGATTATCACAGATCATTAAGTCTGTATGTCTGAATCATTGCTACATATGGTGCAAGCATTTAGTAAAATTATGCATATGCATCTGCAGATTCCTAAAGGTTTTCATATGTATTTCTGTAAGAAACAGAGATCGTTTTGTATATTTATAGATATCCAAATTTTCATACGCAAACACATTTGGCAACTAACAAATATATAGATATATCTAAAGTATAACCGAAAAAAAAGAGAGAAAAAAAGGAATACAATAAAAGTGTATTTTTTCTTGTATTCTTTTAATCAAAACAAGTAGTTAGTTAATTTCATTTAATTTAAGAAGCAGCAACTGTGAAATCGTAATTAGTTTAGCTTTATAAATTTCATCACTTGATAAACATGTCTGTAATCATCTCTTACAACGGTGTTCTATTGCAAGTTTTTTCTGATTTCTTATTTTGAATAGTTCATGGTGGCGTCCAACTCGTTTTTTGCCTTTGTACCCTACCCTGTTTGTTGTCATGCTGGGCTCCTTGCCGGTGGTCCTATGTTGGGGGATGCGTTCATTGAAAACACCCTTCCTTGTTGATCTTGTTTCTCATATTATAGAAGATAACGTTGTACAAAATTTATTCAATCCTGGCAACGTATATTCTTATTTAATCGTTCTTTTTATTCAGAGTATAACATTAACATTTGTGCCAATACAAACAAAGATGTTCAGCGACAAACATGCAAATGGAAAAAAGTAATAACGGTAAAATGGGATATTTAAAAAAATCATGTTTCAGCATAGAGTGCATATTACGAGATGCTGCTGCAAAATAAGTATATTTTGCTATATTTTGCTTAATGTAGTAGAACAGATTAAGATTTTGATTATTACATTATTTTTCGAATTTAATATTTGACACATAAAAGTAATATTATTTTAAACATTTATATCTTATCTTCAGTCGATTAAATGGACATACTAGCAAATAATGGTATTCGTTTGCAATGGTTTTCATAATGCATGATTTGCAGGGTTTCTGTTCTCGTGGAGTATCATTTTAATCGTATATTTAAGAATCCATGAAGTTATAAATCTTGACATATCAGTTCTATAATTCTTATCACATAGAAGAAATAAGTAGATTTGAACTTAAGTCAGATTGTAATATCAGGGTACCATTCTTGTAAAAAGTCATCAATATTTCTCTGTTAAATGAATGAGAAAGGGATTTCGATTTTCAATTGATTTTCCATTCATACACTTATCCATGTTCTTGTAGAATGTTTTTATATGAAAAACACAATTGTCCCATTTATATTTTGAATTGTGATCCGCATCTTGTTTAAACATCAAATAACTTTTTAACAAGAGTAGTATCATTTTGTCTTAAAATTCATCGAGTTTTTAATCATATTTATTTTCCAATTGCATAACAAAAGAATTTTTCCTCATTCTCTTTAAAGTGTTGATATATTTGTTAACTGTTGACACCCAAAATGCATCTTCAGAACTTTGTGTGAATAGCCTCAATATCTTTAGCTCCATGTATGCCCCTTATTTCGGATCTTAAATATAACTGTATCGAATAACTTACACTTTTCATTTATTGGTAGTTCATAGAAAATGATGCGATAGGGAATACCAATTTTAGATAATATAATACATAGACATTAACAAAAGATCGCTTTTTTATATAATATTATTATAATTCTTAATGTTATAGATAGTGTGTCCCATTTTCGACAAAAGGAGATTTAATGGATACTTTAAACTTGTATCATTTCCAAACAAAAACCTGATCAGGAAGGAATAAGTTCACGAGTACTCAGGCGTGGTGCACGGCCTAATACACCGATTGATACCAGGAATATACATAAGACCATGAGTCGACATCCGATATTGATATGATTAACCTGAGGAATTAACCCAACTCATCTTAATAATGAATAGGGATGTGGCCAAAGCCCCTGCACATCAAGATCGTTAACATTTGTTACGTGGAATGTTGAAGGCCTCTGTAATAAACTACAATTGAATGAGTTTATAAATCTCTTAAAATGTTATGATTTTGTCAGTCGACAAGAAACTTGGATTACTAATTCTGATGATATTGAAGTATTTTTTGACTCCTATACAATTTATAGCTGTGATGCAAAACCATCAATAAGAGGAGGACGACCAATGGGTGGTGTTACAGTATTAGTGAATAATAAAGTTAATCAGTTTTTAACAAGAATTTGCCATGACTTATTATTTTGTATTATATTAGTTATTGATTAAAAATTAAATCGTTAAAGTGAAAGCCAGCCTTTGAATGTCTTGAAAACTTACTTATTGAAAATAATCTTAATAACTTTAATTTATTATTAAGTGCAGATTTGAATTCACGAACTGGAAATGAAATGATTTTCTTGAAAATACAAGGGATATACCAGCACTTTCAAAATTTGATGATATTTTGAACGATGGCCTAGACATACAAGGATATATCAGATAAAGTTGTAAATAGGGTGTTTTATTTTAAATGGACGTTTTGGAAAGATACTGGTATTGGATACTTTACATTTATGAATCAAAATGGATGCAGCGTTATTGATTACATTATAGCTACAAAATCTGTATTTGTGACAAATTTTGAAATATTATCCTCTGAAGTTAGTTCTCGTATACCTATTGATCTATCATTGTGAACTTTATTTGATCAAGGAGTTAATACTCCAAATGTTTACTGTAATAATTCATCATTTTATACTTTGAGTAAGGATAATTGTGTTATTTATATTGTGTCTTTAACTGACAAGTTTGTTATATGGGAATCTTGGTGACGTTCTAAATTAGATAAATACCAATTCCATACTTTTGAGAATATTATTTTTGAAATTGAGTCCTCTCTTTTGCATTGCTCAGAGCATTATAAAAAGCAAAAAACTGCAAGGTGTGGTACTTATTCTCAACCTTGGTTTGACAAACAATGTAGTCATGCGAAACATAGTTGTAGGTCTGCATTAAAACATTTAAAAACTTGTCGTAATGATCATTATTTAAATGAATATTTGAGACTTAAGAATGAATACAAAACCTCATGTACTAGAAAGCAAGCTCAATTTGATATTAGAATTGCACATAAATTAAAAAATGTTGTAAATAACACTAAGCTTTTTTTGGAAAGACATACATAAACTTTCAAACAAGACCAAAAGAACCAAAAATATATCCCGAGATACTTGGCATACACATTTTAGTAAATTGTTTGCAGATGATGGTGAAATACAGTCAAACTCAAATTTGGATGATATCGAGGATATACTTTTTAATGATCCAATTTCTGAAAGTGAGGTTTGAGAATCAATAAAATCTTTGAACATTAATAAAACTACTGGTGGGGATTTGCTTCCTAAACATATTGTATATGGTTCTCATGTTTTGATACCACTGCTTGTTAAAATGTTCAATAGATCATTTCCATTTGGTAAATTTCCATGTAAATGGGCAGAATTTATTATTATACCACTTCATAAGAAAGGTAATATTGTTTGTTTGTTTTATTGGGTTTTACGTCACACCGACACATTATAGGTCATATGGCGACGTTCAAGCTTTACTGGTGGAGGAAGACTTCAATGTTGAAGACGTGTTAAATGTTGAATTCTGCTTAAGCCGGTGCTAGGGGGCGTGGACGGTAACTTGCACTTTCCAGTACCGTCCATGAACAGGCTCAATCAAACCGAGCCTGCAACATTTTCAATTTTGCCGTGTTGGGCTTTCTTTAGGGATTCTATTTTCTCTATTTCAGATGCCCCTCCGTGCATTTTTTCAGACAAGAACGGGCACCTGAGTAGAACCACCGACGTTCCGTAAGCTAGCTGGATAGCTTTCTCATATGAAAGAATCCAAAGTCCCTGTCGGGATTCAAAGGTAATATTAATGAGCCTAACAACTATAGAGATTTTGTATTATTAGATACAGTTAGTAAGATATACCATGTACATATTAATTTTAACAAAACGAGTTACTTTCTACATCATTGCATGTGAAATATCTCAGAATGTCAAGCAGTTTTTAGAGCCAGCTTTTCAACATTAGACAATGCATTTGTGTTATATTCTATTGTAAATAAATATTTGAACGCAAACCTATATATGTTGCATTTAGTGACTTTCAGAAAGCATTTGATTCATTCTGTATACCGAAATATTTTGTTTGAAATTTTGAGAAATGATGGAATTAAGGGTAATTTATATAATGCTATTGCATCAATTTATGCTGAGGTAAAAGCCAAAGTAAGAACACAAGCTGGTTTTACAAATGATTTCGACTGTTGGTTTACGTCAAGGATATAATTTGAGTCGAATTTTATTTTCATGCTTATGCTTTTCATAATGAACGTTATTCTTTGTTTTCTAGAAATAATATTAGAGGGATACAATTATTCCCAAATAATATAATGATAATAATAATAATTTATGCTTATGTTTGCCGATGATATTGGATTAATATCTGTTACTGTTTCTGGGTTTCAAAAACAGTTGCATATATTATTTACAATCTGTAATGCTTACAAATTAAATGTAAATATTGCTAAAACAAAAATATTGGCCTTTAAATGAGATGGTCGAATAGCATCAAATGAGAAATGGTTTTAAAATTATCGTCCAATTGAAATTGTCAATGGTTTTACTTATGTTGGAGTATATTTCACTAGTCGTTTGTATTTATACAAGATGTAAAGGTGTAAAAGGTGTAGTTCAGTCCCTGAGGACCTTTTGTGTGCAAAAAGGTCCATGGATAAATGTTATACCAATGTAAAGCTAAATGTTTGAAGTTTACAAAAAAGTGGGTAGACATGTTAAATCATTTCGAGAAATCCAAGATGCCCGCCAAACTATTGAAAATGGTCTAATACGCATTTTATATGATAAAATTAGTTCTTTTTTGTATTTATTTTAGTACAGGTGATCTAAAAACTGCACACACTATTGGAACAATATGAAAATGGGGCCTTTTCTATTTTATTATACAAATGCTCTTGTTTTCATAGAGAAATTTTGCTAAAAAGCATGAAAAAGTATCAAAAATCGACATGGGGCTGACTTTTTTCCCCTATCAATCGAGGCATAGTAGTGGAAATGAATATTTTTACCATATATAACAAAGACCCGATTAACATCTTACTAACTGTACCCTTATTGTTATTTTTTTGTGTAAGAATGTGAATTCTGACATTCCTAAAGTGGTTGGGGTACACGAAAATTGAGTCCCAATTTCTAGTTAATTGATATATAACAATTATTAAGACTATGAATAACTTTTGAAATGCTCTTAAGTCTTTAATTTTCTTAAAGGTAGATTTGCATTCTATAAACATTAATTGATTCTGTTGCCACGGCAACAAAGTAGTAAAATGAAAGACACCCGGAAACATATAAGGCTTTCAGTTCAAGCATGTTGTAGAAGTTAATGTAATGATTATGCATTACATAATTCAAAGTTGGATACATTTACACTGTTGTTATTGAAACATATAAAATCATCTCAAATAACACTACATTTACTTTCCATGAAAAAACACACATTTGAATTATAACATCGGTAACATTTTGCTGAACCGTAACAATAAAAACGCTTTTAGAGGCAAAAAATAATAATGAAATCTACTTAAATTTATGATTGAAGTTTGGCCCGATTTGAGAAAAAAGCTTTGCAACAGTCTTCATTTATTGGTCCTTAAATAATAATAATAACAAATAAAGAAAACAATATACAAAATATATTTACAAATTCATTTTACATTCCAACGACCATTAGATTAGTAGAAAACTAATTGCACCCATTTCATGTTGACGACTAAGATTATCTGGCGTTTATTCCAACAGATCAAAATATGATAAGAAGGAAGAGACAATGTCAATATCTTGTGAGGAAGAACGTCTTCAAGATAATGAGTCATGGATGCATCTGGGAAACCTAAATGATTATGTTCTCATCTCAATGCAATACAAGCCTAGCTGATAAATATTTTAACAGTTCGAGAAACATGGATAAAATCAACATTTTGTGTTAGAAATTTGACACTTTCTTCTATTCTAAAAAAATATAAAGCAACATTAATTATAAATCATGTATAGATGTCTTGCTAAGCAAAACAAATAGGCCACCCTCAACCGTTGCCTCAAAATTCTTAAAAAAATATTTTGTGACCTACAGGTCAGGCCACCTAATGCTTTGTTATACAGTCAGTATGTCTTAAATCATCATCAACAAACTCCGGACTGTTCATCACATCGCAGCTTGTCTTATTACCAAAAACAACCCTCCATTTAAACACAAAAAACATTGTATAGAATCTTCATTGTTTACCTATTGAAAATCGAATACGGTAGGAACAAACTCCAGTGTACATTAAGAACAAGCTACAGAAGAATGTACACAAAACAAAAACTGAAAGTCTCAAATTAATTATACAACACTAGTTGTTCCGATATGTAAACAATACGAGTTTTGTAACCGCAGCCTCATTTCGTTCTTTAAAAATATGTGACTATTTAAGTAGATGATGGTCTGTTTCATAATATTATTATAAATCATGTTGAATATAATTTAATAGTATGTTTATATGCAAATAGTTTTACATAGTCATATCCAGATTTGTATAATTGTTGAAATTTTATTTCAATTTCGAGTATTCTTACTGATTTTCTTTATGTTCATAACTATGATATAAATTTGTTGATCTTAACGCATTTGAGCATGTTATATATATCAGAAATGTACTTAATAAATTTGGTGTAATAATAATAATAATAATAATAATAAAAAATAATAATTATGATAATAATTATAGATTTTGCTTTTTGTTTTCGACCGTTTTTTACAAGTGTTTTTTAAACTTAGGGAGCGATTTTTGCTCCACTCACACAAAAAGTATGTAAATTGTCGTCGTAATAAGCTGTAACTGATATACAGGTAAGCATTCAAGTAAAATCTCAAAGATATTGGTAATCATATCAATTTTCTCATCACCATACATATCAATAAATCATGTGGAACAAACGTGGCTGAACGTATCCAAAATCCATACAAGCTTTCTGTTTTAAATAAGTAATTATAAAAATGCAGTCTTAAAACCATAGTTTCAATGTAATTTGAGACGAGGAAAAACAGCATTTCTCAAATTGTTCGGTAGCAGTTAATGCACAGAAACACTAGTGTGTTCTTAATTATTATTATTTCATAAACAATTTTAATGTTTTCTTTATTTGAATAAGCCAAATTTCACGTTCTTATAGACTTTGTAATTCTGATTTGCCTTTATAGATGACCAGAAGGTGTCAATATTATGAAATAATGCACGGAGGGAAACATATTAAGGTCTTCCTCAGTCAAGCAGGAAAGTCGCCACATGGCCTTTTAAAGTGTTGATGTGACGTAAAAGTAGTCTGTATTTGATAAAATTTGACAGAAATTTTGTTTTGTTGTTGCTTTTTTGCACAAATCTCTACTAAAGTTGTTCAAACGGTTCAGGATTATTGTATATCTTAGTCACAGAAGTTAAAAATAGAACTGACAATGCATAATGTTTTCAAATATTCCCATAAATAAATAAAAAGATCTTGAGCTATTATATATGTAGAGCTTTTTCAGATGGGACTCAACCAACATTGTTAATCACCTTCCGCGGAGCGAAAATGGGATTATAGTGTCAGTCCGTCCGAGCAAACATTTTGGGTTAAGAGGCTATATAACAGTAAAGAGAACAAAAGAGAACAATAGGTTCATTCCGTGATCAAAGGGTTTAGGGGCTAGCAGCCCTTAAGAAAACAAAGAAAATAACAAAGAAAATAGCCCCTAAAGCCAAAATATTGGAACGTCCGTCCGTCCGTAACACTTTCGTGTCCGCTCCATAACTTTTTAAGCGCTGAATTTGTTTTGAAATAACTTGGCACAAGTGATCACCATAATGCGACAATATGCAGAGCGCAATAATTGGGTTGCTACCCCAAGGTCAAGGTCACACTTTATGGTCAAATGTTAAAAGTCTTCATTTTCATAATCAAGAGTATACATTTTCGTGTCCGCTCCATAACTTTTTAAACGCTGAAAAGTTTTGAAATTACTTGGGCACAGCGGATCACCATTATGACACGCCTGCAGAGCGCAATATTTGGGTTGCTATCGAAAAGGTCAAGGTCACACTTTAAGGTCAAATATTAAAAAGTCTACATTTCGTGTCCGCTCCAACTTTTTAACCGCTGAAATTTTTTAAAAATAACTTGGCACAATTGATCGCCAGTATAAGAACATGTGCAGAACGCAAAAATTTGGTTGCTATCACCAAGGTCAAGGTCAAATGTATAAAAATCTACATTTCGTGTCCCCTCCATAACTTTTAAACCTCTGATTTTTTTAAATAGCTTGGCACAATTGATCACCTTTATGAGACAATTTGCAGATCGCAATAATTGAATTGCTACCACCAAGGTCAAGGTCGCACGAAGAGGTCATATATGTTAGAAAGTCTACATTTCTTGTCTGTCGATAACTTTTTAACCGCTGCAATGTTTTTAAGATAACTCGGCAGAAATGATCAACATTTTGACACCATTGGCAGTGCACAATAATCAAGTCCCAACCCTGAAGGCCAGGGTCACACTCAAAGGTCCAATGTAAAAACATCTTCTTTCATGTCCGCTCTATAACTTATTGACAATTCAAAAGTTTTAAAAATACTTAGCACAAATGATCCCGACCACGACACAATCTACATACCTCAACATCCAGGTTGCTACAACCAAGGTGAAGGTTTTACGTTCTCCATAACTTTTTGACTTAATGGAAGATTTTAAATAACTTGGCACAAACAATAACCATCGTGAGACTTTGTGCTTATGATTTGCATGACACAACATCAAGGTCATGGTTGGTAAAATGTCAAGATATACAAATTTATGTTCCCTGCGGAAGCCCCGGAGTAAACCTTCTTTTGCACTGTGTAAATATAGGAAAAACATGAAAATATTCTTCTCCATAACTTATTTCATATGGAGACACATAGGAGAACTTTTTAAAAATTATATTTTTTTCCAAAACCATATGCCCAGATCTTAGATTGTGGGTTAAAAGCATTGTCAAAAAGACCTTAATTCATTTTTCAAATCGTGACAATCTGGTCAAACTTGACCTAACCCCAAGAGTCATTATACTTTGTGTTATAAAGAAAAGGCTTTGAAAATTCTCTTCTCCATAAATAAAATGCTTTGATATTTAAATGTGAAGCATTCATTCGCAGTTGTGGTATGCGAAATGTTGTGAAAACAAGGAGTAATTTCACTATATAAACTATGAAACTGATTTTACTGTACTGTAAAACAGAACAGTATATATTAAACATTGCCATTTTGAAATTTAGAAAATGCTTAGCTTTGTTTCGAAGCTCTAGTCATACCTTGATGATTGAGCAGGGTAGATTGGTTCCCTAGAGAATTTCGAACATGCTTGTATTTTGTATTGTTATAGTTATGTCGAAGATGAGTTTCATTTTGTTATGACTTGTCCTTTGTACACAGATATTCGCATTAAGTATTTACCTGCCAAGTATTTTGAAGTTCCAACTTTGCAGTCTTTTCACAGGTTGTCATTATCTGATATAAACACTATCCAAAACTAACCAATGTATATTTATCATGCTTTCAAAGAAAGAAAGATTAATTTATCTGTGTATATTTAACTTTATAATGAGCCGTGTTCCGCGTGTCACGACAATACCAACATAATGGGTTTGCGACCAGCATGGATCCAGACCAGCCTGCGCATCCGCGCAGTCTGATCAGGATCCATGCTGCTCGCTATCAATTTTTTGACTTGTAAAAGGGTTGGTAAGCGAACAGCATGGATCCTGATCAGACTGCGCGGATGCGCAGGCTGGTCTGCATCCATGCTGGTCGCAAACCCATTATGTTGGTTTTGTCATGACACGGCTAATATGCAATTATATATAGTGCTTGAATGTGATTGTATGTTTAATGTTACCATACTGTGTATTAGTATGATGATTGTAATGCATTTGTGCAAATGTTCACTGCTCTGCACTCTTTTTTGATATCTTGCTCTGTAATATGTTTGTGTATGGGCCGGTGGCCGTAAATACACAATAAAGAATTGAAATTGCTGTTTTGATTGTGTGCATATACATCAGCAAATTTGGAAATAAAAACATAATAAATCATACACTATTCTTCAATACGATCTACACAACATTTAAATGACAGATTGTTTTTAATCTCGCAGCTCTTAAGCCAAAAAGTATCCTCAATCACCTGTCTATAGATTTACAAAAGGGAATATATTAACCGGTATTTTAATTGATGCAAATTTAAATGTTTTATAAAGAGAATAGAAAAGAACAGAACAAACAGTTTATTCAAGACTTGTACAGCAAGTAGTACATAATCTTTAATCATATACATCAATAAATAGTACATATAATTAGATGTCAAAATGGAAAATTAGCACATTTTCAGAAATCATATTTTGAGAGGATGAACTGTATTTAATTATAAGTAATAGAAGTTCTATGAGAAAGTGAAAGTTTAATATAACTAGCAAGGATTTTCAAAATAATCTTATTTAATAACTCTACAAGATTAATTACACTTGGATTAATATAATGGTTAACTTTATTTTTTTCTAACATTATTATAGCATGGAGATATAAGTAATAAATGATATTCAACTTCAATGTCCTGTGTATCATAGTATGTACAACGACGTTCTTTTCTAGCAACTCTATTCGTACCATATCTACCTGTTTGTATAAGTAAGGAATGAGAGTACATTTTTATTTTACTAATAAACAACTTTATGTTACTATAAGCCTATAGCGTTTTCGAAAAAACTCTGAATAATTATTACACACTTTAATACACGATTGAACTTTATTGTACATTTCCTTAACAACACGCAATAATTTACACCTAATACCATATTTATTTAATTTTAACTAAAGTGCATTTCTATAGTTAGGCCAAAAAGTCTTTATGTATATATTTAGTTCATTTTAAAGCTTTTCTTGTCTATCTACAAAATACATTTTTCAAAATACTGGATCTGTGCTTCTATATGGGGCAGAAATATGAGGAATGAAACAGCCACAGTGTACAGAAATTGTACAAATTATGCCTGTAAAAGAGGCTTAAAAGTACAAACAAATGCATGTTAATGATGCAATATTAGGTGATTTAGGCAGATTTCCAATGCATATTTATTCAGCAAAACGATGTATAAAGTATTGGTTACGTTTTTGCTTGATTTACAAAGAAATAGGTATGTAAAACTTTGCTATGAAATGCTTGTTCGTTATGATAGTGTAGTGCACACAAAAATTGGGCAACAGATGAAGAAAACAATCTTTAGTCAAATGGATTTAGATATGTATGGAAACAACAACAAAAGTAATAAATAAAAAACTTTTTGAAAAGCAATATGTACAAAGGTTGAAAGAGCAGTATCTGCACGGTGCCGAACTAGTAGTATATTATATAGTTATATACATTTTAAACAAAATTATAATCTAGGAAAATATATTGCATTACTTGATGTTGAAAAGCTTAGATCTAGTATGGGTAAATTTCGTAGTTCATGTCATAATTTAATGATTGAACAGGGTAGACATAAGAAAATCCTGGCAGGCTTCCGTTTCTGTCCTTATTGTGAAACCGTTATCGAGGATTAGTTTCATTTTGTTCTTGTATGTCCTCTTTACTCTGAAATCAGGGGAAAATTCATACCATTAATGTTTATTGATAATCCTACTTTGGATACATATTACAGGTTGATGTCATGTGACAGTACAAATGTTATTAGAAACTAAGCCATGTTTATTAATTACTCTTAAAAAAAAGAGAAGACTTTCTGTCAGTGTTTTGATTTTTTGATTTTCCACCGGGTTTATTATCATGTTCTCTCACTGTGAGTTTATTGAGAATGAAGGCTTATGTATTTCTTACATTTTATGGCGACGTACAGATGTTTATTAGATATTATACATTATAAGCAAAGTTTCGGTTGTGTTGTAAGTATCAGGCATTATAAAATAACAGTTGATACTGTAAGTCTAATGAGAGGAATCAATGTGTTTTTAATGGCAATGTGTATTATGTTAGTTTGGTATTATAAACTGAAAGTTGACATTGTTAATTCTTGACTTCATGCTTCATATTTAGATGTAAATTAAAAGGCTGTATATATATGTGTGTGTATGGGCCGGAGGCCTGATTATGCAAATAAATAAACTTAAACTTAATAAACATTGTCAAAAACCTTTTTTAAGTCACAAATACACAATATAAACGTTTATTGTCGTAATTATTTTTTCTGAACAATAGAGGATAATACAAATAAAACATCTACAGTATGATTGCCTTTTCTTAATCCAAACTGGGCATCAGACAGTAAACAATGTTCTTCACAATAGCTATAAATTCTTTTATTTATGATAGATGTAAACATTTTTGACATACAGCTAGTTAAAGTTTTGCCTCTATAGTTATTTACCTCATTCTTATCTCCCATTTTGTGCAAAGGAATTATTTCATCTTCAGTCAAATTATCTGGAAAATACACGCTATCAAGTATTTTATTTAAATATATCACATAATGTGATGACATTAGACTCAATAAAATATTCATTCAAAAGAAAATCGTGTCCATAACCCTTTCCCCGTTTCAAGGAATTTACAGCATCTATAATGTTATTAACAGATATTGGCCGAACTAAAAAGTCATCAGCATCATCACTAAAGTTGAAATCATCAGTTGAGATTCAACATTAACATTTTGAAAGATATCATTTCCTAGCTCAGAAAAATATTTGAAAAATGACTCGAGAGAAAGATTATTAGAAACAACATTTTTTCTTTGTAAATATTTCCAAAACTCCTTTGGTTTTGACAACATTAAATTTTCAATTTCATTAACTTGCTTGAGGTTATAAAATCTTCGTTTTCATCTCATAATAGCCTTACACCTAGTCCTTAACTAGCATATTTGTTCCATATTTGACGGAGATTTAAAACGGTTAAACTTTGACAAAGCATATATATACAACTGCCTTGACCGTTCACATTCTTAGTCAAACCATGGCTTGTTTTTAACAATATTTGTCTGGCTAAACGAGACACTTTTTTAATAATAACATCTTGACGATCTTATAAAGTGAGATACTATAGAGAAAATAAATCATGTTTAAAAGACATATATTTAATATTTGTAAGAGTTTTCACGTCTCTAATATCAAGGTACATGAGTACAGTCATTGAATCAATTATTACGCCTTATTCTGAACAACATTTTTATTGATTTAATGATTAAGTATTACCATAAGTTCCTTTAAGAAGATCAGCATTATGCTTTGATTATAATGTGTGTAGCATTACTGTAAGGTCTTTACCAAAATATGTTTTATTTACATATTTACAAATGTCAGGTATGCGAGTTTTAAGAATGGTAAGACTGTTTTATGCCAATTTTATCAAACCATCTGTTACATTTCCTTTAAGATTAAGATAAACTGAATATTACATCATACATTTATGCGTGACAAATTTATTTATCAGTCTTGAAGCACGTACACAATGTTAGAAAGGGTTGCTAATATGCACTGCCACTATTACCCTGAGAGACATGTGCTATTTTTTATTATATCGATAACGTTTCTATATAGTAAAACGTTTTAATAAAGTTAAAAGTTTACTAGAGCAGAGAGATCAGGGGAGGGGGGGGGGGGTGGGGAGGAATTAGAACTAGAACATTACGTTTTGATTACTCGCCAATGGGAAGTATTGCAACTGTATATGTTCGAATCCACAACACAAACTATTTTTTTCAGATGCCTTTTTTTTATTATATGCAGCATTAGTGCATAAACCATTTTTTTTCATTTCTTATGTCTTATTTTTAGGCTTTGAATTTTATTTTAAATGTCACTCATTCAGGTTGTCATTATTTGATATAAACACTATCCAAAACTAACCAATGTATATTTATCATGCTTTCAAAGAAAGAAAGATTAATTTATCTGAGTATATTTAACTTTATAATGCGCCGTGTGCCGCGTGTCACGACAATACCAACATACATGTAATGGGTTTGCGACCAGCATGGATCAAGACCAGCCTGCGCATCCGCGCAGTCTGATCAGGATGCATGCTGCTCGCTATCAATTTTTCGACTTGTAAAAGGGTTGGTAAGCGAACAGCATGGATCCTGATCAGACTGCGCGGATGCGCAGGCTTGTCTGGATCCATGCTGGTCGCAAACCCATTATGTTGGTTTTGTCATGACACGGCTAATATGCAATTATATATAGTGCTTGAATGTGATTGTATGTTTAATGTTACCATACTGTGTATTAGTATGATGATTGTAATGCATTTGTGTAAATGTTCACTGCTCTGCACTCTTTTTTGATATCTTGCTCTGTATTATGTTTGTGTATGGGCCGGTGGCCGTAAATACACAATAAAGAATTGAAACTGCTGTTTTGATTGTGTGCATATACATCAGCAAATTTGGAAATAAAAACATAATAAATCATACACTATTCTTCAATACGATCTACACAACATTTAAATGACAGATTTTTTTTAATCTCGCAGCTCTTAAGCCAAAAAGTATCCCCAATCATCTGTCTATAGATTTACAAAAGGGAATATATTAACCGGTATTTTAATTGATGCAAATTTAAATGTTTATAAAGAGAATAGAAAAGAACAGAGCAAACAGTTTATTCAAGACTTGTACAGGAACTACATAATCATTATACATATACATTAATAAATAGTACATATAATTAGATGGAAATTTAGCACATTATCACAAAATCATATTTTGAGAGGATGAACTGTATTTAATTATAAGTAATAGAAGTTCTATGAGAAAGTGCAAGTTTATTATAACAAACAAGGTTTTTCAAAATAATCTTATTTAATAACTCTACAAGATTAATTACACTTGGATTGATATAATAGTAACTTTATTTTTTTCTAAGATCATATAAGTATTAAATGATATTCATCTTCAATGTCCTGTGTATTACAGTATGTACAACGACGTTTTTTCTAGCAACTCTATTCGTACCATATCTACCTGTTTGTATACGTAAGAAATGAGAGTACATTCTTATTTTACTAATAAACAACTTTCTGTTACTATAAGCCTATAGCGTTTTCGAAAAAACTCTGAATAATTATTACACACTTTAATACACGATTGAACTTTATTGTACATTTCCTTAACAACACGCAATAATTTACACCTAATACCATATTTATTTAATTTTAACTAAAGTGCATTTCTATAGTTAGGCCAAAAAAGTCTTTATGTATATATTTAGTTCATTTTAAAGCTTTTCTTGTCTATCTACAAATACATTTTTCAAAATACTGGATCTGTGCTTCTATATGGGGCAGAATTATGAGGAATGAAACAGCCACAGTGTACAGAAATTGTACAAAATTATGCCTGTAAAAGAGGCTTAAAAGTACAAACAAATGCATGTAATGATGCAATATTAGGTGATTTAGGCAGATTTCCAATGCATATTTATTCAGCAAAACGATGTATAAAGTATTGGTTACGTTTGCTTGATTTACAAAGAAATAGGTATGTAAAACTTTGCTATGAAATGCTTGTTCGTTATGATAGTGTAGTGCACACAAAAATTGGGCAACAGATGAAGAAAACAATCTTTAGTCAAATGGATTTAGATATGTATGGAAACAACAAAAAGTAATAAATAAAAAACTTTTTGAAAAGCAATATGTACAAAGGTTGAAAGAGCAGTATCTGCACGGTGCCGAACTAGTAGTATATTATATAGTTATATACATTTTAAACAAAATTATAATCTAGGAAAATATATTGCATTACTTGATGTTGAAAAGCTTAGATCTAGTATGGGTAAATTTCGTAGTTCATGTCATAATTTAATGATTGAACAGGGTAGACATAAGAAAATCCTGGCAGGCTTCCGTTTCTGTCCTTATTGTGAAACCGTTATCGAGGATTAGTTTCATTTTGTTCTTGTATGTCCTCTTTACTCTGAAATCAGGGGAAAATTCATACCATTAATGTTTATTGATAATCCTACTTTGGATACATATTACAGGTTGATGTCATGTGACAGTACAAATGTTATTAGAAACTAAGCCATGTTTATTAATTACTCTTAAAAGAAAGAGAAGACTTCGGTCAGTGTTTTGATTTTTTGATTTTCCACCGGGTTTATTATCATGTTCTCTCATTGTGAGTTTATTGAGGATGAAGGCTTATGTATTTCTTACATTTTATGGCGACGTACAGATGTTTATTAGATATTATACATTATAAGCAAAGTTTCGGTTGTGTTGTAAGTATCAGGCATTATAAAATAACAGTTGATACTGTAAGTCTAATGAGAGGAATCAATGTGTTTTTAATGGCAATGTGTATTATGTTAGTTTGGTATTATAAACTGAAAGTTGACATTGTTAATTCTTGACTTCATGCTTCATATTTAGATATAAATTATAATGCTGTTTATATATGTGTGTATGGGCCGGAGGCCTGATTATGCAAATAAATAAACTGAAACTTAATAAACATTGTCAATATAAACGTTTATTGTCGTAATTATTTTTTCTGAACAATAGAGGATAATACAAATAAAACATCTACAGTATGTTTGCCTTTTCTTAATCCAAACTGGGCATCAGACAGTAAACAATGTTCTTCACAATAGCTATTTTTTATTTATGATAGATGTAAACATTTTTGACATACAGCTAGTTAAAGTTTTGCCTCTATAGTTATTTACCCAATTCTTATCTCCCATTTTGTGCAAAGGAATTATTACATCTTCAGTCAAATTATCTGGAAAATACACGCTATCAAGTATTTTATTAAATACATCACATAATGTGATGGCAATCGACTCAATAAAATATTCATTCAAAAGAAAATCGTGTCCATAACCCTTTCCTCGATTCAATGAATTTATAGCATCTATGTATATGTAAGTGTTCATCCGTGCTGTTCTACAGAAATTAAAAACTTCGACGGGAGCGATAGCGACAGAAGAATGTTTCTCTTTTCTGTAGAACAGCACGGGTGAATACTAACATATTTAGTGTCAAACTTTATTTGGCATCATTATCATTCACTTTATTACGACACTATGCGGTTTTATGAAGTACTATGAAAAATAGAAGTCGACTATGAACGGAATTTGATATAGTATCGACTTTTGTACTTCTATGAAAATTAACGCACAGAATTTTTAAGAAATACAGCGTTTTCATTGGATGACAAATAAAGTTGGACACCAAAATTTTATTAGCAGATATTGGCCGAACTAAAAAGTCATCAGCATCATCACTAAAGTTGAAATCATCAGTTGAGGCAAAATCTTCAGATTCAACATTAACATTTTGAAAGATATCATTTCCTAGCTCAGAAAAATATTTGAAAAATGACTCGAGAGAAAGATTATTAGAAACAACATTTTTTCTTTGTAAATATTTCCAAAACTCCTTTGGTTTTGACAACATTAAATTTTCAATTTCCTTAACTTGCTTGAGGTTATAAAATCTTCGTTTTCTCCTCATAATAGCCTAATACCTAGTCCTTAACAAGCATATTTGATCCCTATTTATTGAAGATTTAAAACGGTTAAACTTTCACAAAGCATCTATATACTAGTACAACTGCCTTGACCGTTCACATTCATAGACAAACCATGGCTTGTTTTTAACAATATTTGTCTGGCTAAACAAGACACTTTTTTAATAATAACATCTTGACGATCTTATATAGAGAGATACTATAGAGAAAATAAATCATGTGTAAAAGACATATATTAAATATTTGTAAGAGTTTTCATGTCTCTCATATCAAGATACATGAGTAAAGTCATTGAATCAATTATTACGCCTAATTCTGAACAACATTTTTACTGATTTAATGTTTAAGTACTAACATACTGTTACCGTTGTCACTGTTGGAATGATTTTGTCAGGATCACTTTTAAGGCTACTGAAGTTAAATGGTACGGTAATTTACCATAAAACTTAATCAATGAAAAAGAATATTAAGACTTTAAAATATCAAAACGCTCAAGTACAGATTATGTTATTTATTAAGATCTTTTGTTAAATAAATGTACAAAACAGGATAATTCAATACAGTAAAACATGTAAATTATTGCCCTTGGATTAGTTATTGTAATGAGTTCATCAATGTAAAGTTGTTAAAGAAGCGGTTATATGAACGTGTTTCGCGTGAATTACAGTTAAATCTTCTAGCGGAATATTTATTTAACGGAATGTTCAAGTTCTGACGGATTTCCGTTGTTTGGCGGATTTTTAGTTAGGGTTGAGCTACTGTTCAAATTATAACCTTGTTAGTCCGTGTTTCACGGTTAGAAAAGCTGCTAAACTGAATTTATAGACTTTGGCGTGGTAATTCCGAAATGAAATTTGCCCGCCGCTAAAACATTCAAAGGTACTCTGAGCCAATGAGATTCGACAACAGAATTAGTTAACCAATCGCTAAACATAGCACAGTCATGGCTCATACGCCGTCAGACAAAATAGATCCGTCAAGGATCCGCTAAAATGTTATTATTCTTTTATAGAATAATAAAGACATAAAATATCGGCAGATTTTTATATAATAGTCACTCTTTTTCCAAAATATGATTATGGTAGTTTCGTTGCATTACATTACTTTCTCGGAATTTGGCCGGATATGGAACTTATTTCCGCTGAATCAGTCAGCGCGAAAATGTAAATAAAACACATCAATGTGTTATAGTGACACTTTTAGTGTATACTTTCTGCATCTATTGTAATGGAATAATAGTTCAGGTATGTTTCTACATATCTGATCGTTATTATTGTTATTCTTTGGTCAGATGAGTATCTACGCTCAATTGTCAGGTTATTCAGCGACCCGGATCATGTTCACATAGTTCTGAACGATATTTCAATGGTTCTGTAGCTCAAATCATTGAGTACTTATACTGTTTACTGTTAGATATATAGTTGATAAACAACCACACAAATCATGGGAATGAAAGAACAGAATTCAATGAAAGGAAAGGTAATATCTCGTCATACTGTTAAAATGTTTACGTTTTAATAAAGTAAAAAGTTTACATGTCTATCCATAACAATACATACCTTTAAGAAGATCAGCATTATGCTTTGATAATAATGTGGGATTACTGTAAGGTCTTTACCGAAATATATTATATTTACATATCTACAAATGTCAGGTATGTGAGTTTTAGAAAGGTTAGACTGCTTTTATGCCAATTTATTCAAACCATATGTTACATTTCCTTGAAGATTAAGATAAACTGAATATTACATCATACATTAATGCGTGACAAATTTATTTATCAGTCTTGAAGCACGTACGCAATGTTAGAAAGGGTTGTTTATATGCACTGCCACTATTTCCCTGAGAGACATGTGCTATTTTTTATAATATCGACAACGTCTCTATATAGTAAAACGTTTTAATAAAGTAAAAAGTTTACCAGAGCAAAGAGATCAGGGGATGGGGGTGGGGGGTTAGAACTAGAACATTACGTTTTGATTACTCGCCCCTGGGGAGTATTGCAACTGTATATAAAATGTACTGCCCCAACATGATATTGTTGGGCAATATTGACCGAGACTCATTATTTTTCGGAAGCTTTTTCGTTAGTTTCGGTATTTTTTACGATTTTAATGATAGGAAAGCTCTCGATATTTTATCTTATGCTAACGTCGCTGTGGCAAAGTTGTAAGTATGATAGCATAGGAATAGCGAAGTTGCAAGTTAAAATCCACAACAAACTATTTTTTTCAGATGCCTTTAATTTTTTTTAATTGTAAGCAGCATTAGTGCATAAACCATTTTTTTTTATTTTTATGTCTTATTTTAAGGCTTCGAATTTTATTTTAAATGTCGCTCATTCAGAATTGGGGGTACTACATCTATGCTTAAATATAGGTGCCCGATTGAAGAGATAAAAATAAAAAATAAGGATTCGTTGGAGGTTAAATGCGTACAAAGGCTATATTAGATTGCATGTAAAGAACTAAATGAGTTTTTATGCTTTTGAGTGGATTACGAATTTATCCTTGAGAATTATATTTGATAATTTCACAGTGAAAATTATCATAATTGCATTTGGACTATTTTCAAAGCATTTTATACTAACTACTTAATCTTGGTTTGTTGCTTTTAATAATATAGCAATGACGCCATTGTTTCGAGAATCAATATTTTCCTTTATTTAAGTACCTTTTCGTGTATTTTTGAGAATTAATATAACTTATAGGGATTGCTAATCTTCATACTTCACTGCGTGATGGACAAAAAGGTAACCGTTTTAAATTCTCAACTGTTTCATAATGATTCATTTTTAAAAGGTTTTTCTCTATATGGTATGGTTATTATTATTTTTGAAAGCGTATGGATTCATTATTTTTTACAGTACCTCTATAACCGTTAATACTGTTAAACATATAGTTTTCAGGAAAAGGGCTTAGTCCGTGCGTTGCCTTGTGCCCTGTCCTGTTTCTGCTCGGTGTCCTATCGGCTCATTGCCAGTGATTATGTGATGCTTGATCATGATTTGGGGTTGCGTTCCTTGAACGCTGCCATTACTTTATGATCTAGCTTTTACATTTGTGTCGGTTAACAGATTTTCTTTTTTTAGCAGACAATATGATTTCTATGTTTTATTGATATTTTTTTTCTATTTTCTGGATTATCAAATTTAGATAGCTCTGATGTCATTATCTATATTTCCATTACTCTCGGTGGATTTCAGAAATTTTCACTAAAGACCCGATCGCATTTATGCCCGCACTTGAAATAGTTCTAAAAGCCAATTCTGATTTTTTTCTGGTAATAGAAAGATACTTGTACCACATAATGTTTTAAAAAGGTATGAGTAAAATTAAGAATACGATAATAATTTTTAAAAGTTAATCAATAACCAAATAGTTTGTGTATATGATTTAGCTATCACAATCAAAAACATGTTGCTGCCTAGATTCTCGTGTATAAATTACTTTCATTGTTTATGAAATAAACATCAGTTACACATGTCCCGACATTTTCAATTTCAGATAAAAGATGCATTTTCATAACAGAGATATAAATGGCTTCAGTCGTCGCAGAGTTTCGGAGTATCTGAAGGAAAGAGAAACGTAATAATTTCAATTTTTCATAAATTAAAGAACATTAAATTTAATAATGCTTCACTAAATAATATACTTAAAAAGTACTTTTCATTGGTGGTAAAACTACATTTTTAGCAAATTATTTGATTGATTTTACATTTCAGTACATTTTTTAAAAAATTAAACCATACTTAAAAGCATTTGCCACCAATTTACATCACCCTATCATTTACATCCGTGAAATCAGACCAGACCAAATGTTGTTGGTAGTTCTGCTTTTATTAAAGATATACTATGCTCATCTTTGGGTAAAATACTTGTATTGCAGATTCATTAAAATCTAGTAAAATCTTCCTGAATATGTCTAATTTGAATATGTGAATGTATAAATTATATTTTGGAATCTGCATTCTCTATTAATTGTTAAATTAATTATGAGTATTGTAATAAAAACTGCCTGTTTTTTAATGACACTATGTAAGTGTAATGTGATTACCTGTAGAATATTGAGTTTAAATTTCTACATGTTTTCTCTCCGTGTATTCAATTTATATTATTATTATTATATTTTACATTTCAAAAAGAGGCTGTTAAATAATTATCAGTTTTGTTTTGACATTTGAGTATAATGTATCTTCAATTGATAATTAACTCCGGTAAACTTTAAAGCAGGGTAAATCCATTATCATAATTCAGCAGGAAAGGACATTTATTAGTACGAAAACATGCGGCCTGCAAATGACTTCTGAATAATAGGCACATTATAGCTCAGAAACGAATAAAAATGTCCTTCTTTAAGTAGGGAAAACATGAGTTTTAAACATGCGTATGTTTTAGTGTTTTATAACATGTCAGATGCTTATTACCTGAAGATAATAGATTTGAAGATGAAACTATTGGCTTTAAAGTAGCAAAATGTAAATAACGCAGAACTTTGATTTTCATACAAAATTGCTGGAAAGGCAAAATCGGCAAAATATTTTTCAGGTATTCGGCCGACGAGTATCTTTTTGGAAACTGTAAAATGTGACAAAAATTAAAAGCTCTTGCGAAATAAAAAAATAAAAACAGTTCGAAGACATAATGTGCGTGTTTGTTTGTTTGATTTTACGCCTTTTCCCAACAGTATTTCAGTCATATAGGCGGGTAGTTTCCTTACCATCGTTCCTGGAGAGTTACACCATAATGTGCGTGTAATACCTTAATTATTATCATAAAAACGAACAAAGTAGAATGCAATATTTATTTAATATAATGGGTGTCAAAATCCGAAATCAGTTCTTTTTTATTTTTATTTTAAGAAAACACTAGACACATCTGACTTTTGAAGACAAAGAAGAATGAGTTTACCGATTGAGGACTTACAAAAAATGATCAGTCGGACAGGGCGCACCGTTGGACAGGTTCGACCGTAATAGGGCGGACCATATGTTTGGAAGGGGCAGATCGTATTTTGGGACAGGACGGACCGTGACTCGAGACGAGGCGAACCATGTATATTTTCAAATTTTATATCGCTCTTTCATTTTATATATATTTTGATATGATGATATATTATCATTATTGTCCTAAACATGTTTTATACTGAAGTATTTTCATATTGAACAGATTCATATTTAAAAATTTTAACATCGATCTAGTACTAGTTAAATATGTATAAATTTATCATGTGTACACAACATAAGGCGGACTGTGGATTTATCTAACTTTATATTTATTATTTTAAACATTGACCCATACAATTATAAGTATAAAATAAGTAGCGTAAGCTAATGGAAATGGATTGGGAAAATCTCATATGTCAACTTTATCATTTTGCGCTAATGTTGATAAAACAATTAATTACCATAATAGTTATATTTTTTTATTCATACCATTCATAACATTTTACCTGTTTAGATGAATATTTATTATTTATATTATTTGATTACAATGTGAAAAATAACAAATGGTTAATATACAATATATACATGTTTATTAATTCATTTTTTATAAAACATGCAGCATCTTAATTAAGACAGATCACAACAACCATTTCGAATATAAATTAACTCGCCAAAGAATCAAAATTGAGGAGAATTCAACGCATAAGTCAACCAATCATGCAGTCAAATGACATGAAATTATGGCTGGAATATTCCAACAAGACACAAAATTTCTTGATAACTTTGCCCTTTGTAATTATGTGTGTACATATGAATATATGTTTAAGTGTAAATATCGATATCCATGCGGATTTCAATGGCTTTTGTATACATGGTCGTTATTACGTGTTCGTATATCTGTAAATAAAGAAGTTATCATTTTCTGTGTGCTTACTGTGTAAATTTTATCTCCTTTTCAGTTCATTTAAGCTCTTTAAACATTTAAACATGTCACTCATCATCATTTGACGTTATTGTGTTGTATTGTGTTTCAAAGTATCAGATGTGAATAACAAGTATTTTCTGTATCATAGAACAGAACAGAACATTATTTTATTTCGACTTGTACATAGTACATAATCATAATCATACATAGTGTGATAATACATTGCAATACATTACAATACATTTTCAATACTAATTTCCAATGCATTAAAACAAACTTTAAAGACAATGTCACGTTACTTTAGTTATTATTCTAGAATGTTATTTCAAATTAACAAAAATTGATATTATAGTGTTGAGGATAAACTGTTTTAAACATAATTAAATATACATGTTTACATAGCAGACATATCTTCAATCAACTTTATTAATATTAACAAAATAATCGGAAAACCCATACACATCAAGCATATTCTTAACATCAGTAACCCAATTATTACAACCTTTATGACAATCGTATAAACTTTGTTCATAAACCTTTTGCAAGATAATATTATCTGTAACTAACAATTTACACCAAAATTTTATAATTCTAACATATCTATTTATGAAAAGAGGATATCTACCTAAATCTCCGTATACGCTTGCGTTACATGTATTTTGTCTAACATTTAAAATTCTTTTACAAAATTTCATGTGTATACGTTCTATGTCTTTGGACTTATTATAGCCCCAAATCTCCGAAGAGTATGATAAAATTGATCCAACAAATGCATCAAAAAGCTGACACAATAATGTAGGCTTAAAATCAAAATCTTTACAATTATACAATAACATATTTAAAGCTTTTAAAGATTTACCAATCAAATGTTCCCTGTGCAACGAAAAATTACCAGTGTAGCTGAAAACTGTGCCAAGATAATTAAAATGGTTTACAATTTCTATTTCTTGTCCGTTATAAAACCATTTTTCATTGTTAAAAATATTTCCCCTTTTTCTAAATATCATTATCTTGGTTTTTTCAATATTGACTTCTAATCCCCATTCTATACAATAAGTATACAATAAATCAAGGCTTTTTTGTAAATCATCATGACTTTTGCCTAAAATAGCCATATCATCTGCAAAAAGTAACAAGATTAATATAATGTCGTCAATTAACAAACCAGAACTTATGTTGCTTTGTAAATGTAACTCTAAATCCTCTACAAAAATGGAGAAAAGTATCGGTGAAATTACCTCCCCTTGTCTTAAGCCCTCGGCATACTTAAAGAAATCAGAATAACAATTACAACATCTTACACATGACTTAACTTTATTATACATATCTCTAATGATTCGCAATATTTTACCTTGAATGCCGCACTTATACATTTTCAACCAAAGCGAGTTTCTACATATGCTATCAAAACAAGATTTTAAATCAATAAACCCTACATATAACCTTTTATTATTATTAAGATAGTGTTGAATTACACTTTGTAAAATAAATATGGCATCCCATAGATTTTTACTGAATAACTAAATAATCATAATTCCATTCAAAAATAACTTTCAACACTGTTTTTATCCGCTAATATTTCAATATTTATTAATTTTTCATCACTACATTTTTTATCGACTTGATCATATTGTTTAATATAGATTTTCAGTTTTAGCAGCTATTTAACAAACAATGGCATGTAATATCCCAATAATTGGTTAATTATCACCTGTATAATATTCAACTCGACAAGGTTATTAATGATATAATAAATAAATTAAATTAATAAACTGCATTCATATTATGCATATGTTTATGATATGTTAATAAGATATTTAATGAAAAACAAAGAAACATCAATATTTAAATACAATGTACTTTTATTATATTAGATCACGGTCTGCCTCGTCTCGAGTCATGGTCCGTCCTGTCCCAAAATATTGTCCACCTCGTCCAAAGATACGGTCCGCCCTGGTATGGTCCGCCCTGTTCCGCCCTGTCTCACGGTCCGCCCAGTCCGTAATTCAACTTGAGTAATATATGGAAATAATATATACCTTCCATGGATCAGTCAATAGAGTACTTCAAATATCAGTTTGTTGGTGGTACGAATATTCACAAATTTCGATGGGTCCATCAATGTTGTATTTGTTGAATGTGTTCATATTCTCAATTAACCATGAAATCAAAAATTCATTTTTTATATATAAGTATGCCAAATGTTTGTATATTCATAGCTTTCAATGGATCAGTTGTTAAGGTATTTCTATTATCGATTTCCAGGACATATACTTATTTTCAGCTTTCCATGTGTCTGTCTAGCAATGAATTATTCCAAATATAAATCTGTCGGAGGACTGCAAATTCTCAACTCTATACACCATCTTGTGTATTTGCATAAACCTAGTATTCTCATTACCAAAAATGTATCATTGTTTCATTTGTTTTCTAATAATGTGGATAAATACAAATGTGTTCTTTCTTTTGTTTGATTTGGGTTTATCATCACATCGACACAGTATATGTCATTTGGCGACGTTCCAGTTTTACTGGTTGAGGAAGACCTCAGGTGCCCATCCGTGCATTTTTTCACGAACGAACGGGCACCTGAGTAGAACCACCGACGTTCCGTAAGCTAGCTGGATAGCTTCCTCACATGAAAGAATAAAAAGTCTCTGTCGGGATTCGAACCCACAGCGGTGAGGGGCAATTGGTTTGAAGTCAACGACATTAACCACTTGGCCACGGACGCCCCATGTGTTCTTTCAAATCAAATAATAAAAAAAGCCACTGTAGTTCATGTTGAATTGTTATTCTGATATTAAGAAATTGTTATAATAATTTGATTGATAGTGATGGTCACTCATGATTTTTAAATTTACATTTATCGTACTTATTGGCCTTTTAAAGCTGTGTATGTATCATCACTTTAGTGAATAACTGTTTTGTTTTCTTTCAAAGTCATTCTTGTTTTATGATATATTCAAGTAGAAAACAAATTTGTAATTTTATTTTGTTATCAATTCAAAGGATTGAACTTTGTGTTTCATTTGAGTAATAAGTAAGCCCTAAGTTTTAATGTCTTTATCAGGCAGCAGACAAACTTAACCAATCCGTGCAACAAATCCAAAATAACCAAAGCTAAAATATAACAGCCTTTGGAATGACATTATAAGTATCTTGAATGGGTTTAAACAAATAAAAGTTTACTAACATATCTGAACAAAGAGGTGCAAAAGGAGCTCAAAGTATCTCAAAGGACCCACATAAGAAAAGTTTTATCATGAAATCAAAAGTATCATCCTTTTTATATGGATACATATACAACAACAATAAAGCATGTAACTGAAACTCAAATCAATGACCCAGTGACTGAGAAGCAGACAATATAAGGCGACTAGGCCAAATCTTTCCTTCTAAAAATACCTTTGGTCCGCTCCTGAATATTTATATATTATTAACCGATATCAGCGCTATTTTGTTTAAAACAAGGCTTATCCTGATATGAGACATCAAAAACTTGAACCATGTGCAATAGTTTAATGTTTAACTGTTCAAAACTAAAATAAACTCCTAATTTAGGTAAATATCAATTGTGTAAAAAATAGTCGAAATTCCATTATGAGTAAGATCCATAATCATTTAAATCTATTTTTTTCGATTTCTCTTCTCTTCGATTTTCCTTTTCTGATAGCAACGATTTCTTGTTCATATATATCTCTTAGTTAGAACACTCCTAACTTTGATGGGTATTTAAATCGGGCACACATACTATCAAATGCTTTGTAAAAATTGTTTAGGGTCAAATATCTACAAGAAGTCTGTCCATTTTAAAAAAGGGGTTATCGAGAGATTTCCAATTAAAAGGCCATTTTCAGCTACTCAGGTGTTTTCTTAAATAAGAATTTTAAGAAGGGATGACTCCAGATGAAGTCGCTAGAAGATGGACGTTTTAGTAAATGACATGCATAAATTGTCAGAGTTTTATGTTCAGTTGGCTACTGTTTCTGCATATCTTCATGTAGTTTTACTTGCTGACATCAGGTGACAGTGCTAAATAGAAAACATTACATATTTATTAAGCAAATCACTCACATATCAATATTCATCTACATTTTTATAAGTATTCAACAATAATTTCGGAAATCGGTTTGATTGAGCCTGTTTAAAAAGATATAAATGTAGTTGGTTTCATGTTCAGTGAATCACTCCAAGACGGTTCATCTCAGAATCTCATTGAGTTAAAGATATTAAAAGGCACCACAGAATCATATTTAAAAGTCATATCAGTGATTTCTACATCCAAATAAAGACCGAAATTCCCCACCTGAAAAAGTATATGAGCCGAGACATGACATTTCCAACATAATGGTCAAATTTGTTATTTTACTTTTTTCAAACATTCTCAAAATGCATTCTTTTCTGTATCATTCAAGACAAATTTTATTGATTTTTGACAATGACAACTTGATTTATAACACTATTGAACATAATTGGCGACGTCGTTTTATTTGTTGTTCAATAGATTGAACGTTCGTTTGTTGTTTGTCTCGTATTAAGATTTATAACCTTGTGTCTGAAAACGCATGTTACTGTGGTGCTCACGGACCTAGGTACGAGATAGGTTGAGTACGTGAGTATAATTATGCTTCATAACCTTGATTGGCTGTAACCCCTGACGGCAATAGGGCCCATTGGGATTCTGGGTGATTCCTCTAGAAGCAGCCATTGGTGCTGCAGGCAACATTGACCAGGTGAAACTAATCCGTTCATTAGACAGGCATATTAGTGCATCTTGACCTGGTATACAGACATCTTGATAGGTAAGTCATTTACATATCATATGCAAGGTTCTACAATGGTGGCAGCGGTAATTTGAGTACCAGTTTTGCCAGTAAAAAATCGCTATCTGCAAAACAGCTGATTTTAGGTGAGGGCATTTTTGTAAACCTAAAATAATCGAACCTTGTGTCTGTTAACAGGTGTAATTGGTCTAAAGACAATTGCATTTAATTTCATAAGGCACTTTTACGTGTAATTTTTGGATAATTGAGATAATTATTCGAATTTGGCGGATTTTTTTTTCCGTGGAAACACCAAAGGAAAATAGCCTACCGGTGTTCAGTGTGAAATCACCAAGTCAGTTTTGTGCTTTTGTTCTGCCATCGTATTTTATTAAATTTAACATTAATTTAATAGAGTAATTTGTTTATTTTTTGATAAATAAGTTTTGTTGTTGTTTTCTTTGAAATTGGTACACAAGTAATTGAACCATGTCACAGCAAGATGACTTGACAGGCGTGGCAGACGCTTCATCAGTAAAGGATGAGCCGGTCATAGGGCTCCATAGCCCTGTAGCTGTAAATTTTTGTGATATTGACCAGTTAATGCTAATTCCTGGAATCGGTAAGAAATTAGCTGTAGCCCTTTTTATCAGTTAGGGAAAATAGTGGCAAATATCACACCAGAGATTTTGTCAGTTATTTGCCGTAAAAAGTTACGGAGGATGAGCTTAGAGCTTATTGATTTTACGTCCAATAAGTGTTGGTCAGCTGAAGAGAAAGAGGATGAGTTGATAGAAGCCAGTAAAGGGCTTTCCCTGAAGCGTGAAATGGATGTTGCTTCTCGCTTATGACAAAAAGGTCCACAAATGGATAGCCATGGTCAGGAACCTACATCGGGTGAGGATGCATCTTGTGGGGACCCTTATTTGAGTAGTAGGTATACCCCAAAAGACATTGATTTCTCTTCTAGGAGGGGACGAAATCCTTGGCACGATCTAGAGGAACAGAATACCCAACATGTGGGTTGTCATGGTGAGGCCGACATTGGTAAACCATCATACCCAAGGGGTATGGGGTGAACATGAAAGGTGTAGGCCCAGCTTGTTAATTGATACATTAAAATCATTACCAAGGCATCTGACGTTTGATGGGGTAGGCTCCTGGAAAGCTTTTATTTTAAAGTTTAACAGGTTTGCCGAGGCCTCTAATTTGTCAGAGGGGGAGAAGCTCAATGGTCTTTGCTGGTGTTTGACAGGAAAGGCCATGGAGTACTTTGTCATTTTGAATGACACAGAAGATGTAGACTCATATAGGAGTCTATGCTTAATGCTGGAAGCGCGGTATGGGCAACATGATTTACCTGCTGCGTTTCAAGCACAATTCCAGCAGGCTTGTCAAAACCTGATGAGTCTTGGAAGATTTTGGAGAACGACTGTTGATTCTGGCGGTAAAAGCATTCAAGCGCTTGCCAGTCTCAATTTATTGAAGAGCAAGTTATTAGTCGTTTCTGCCAAGGGCTGCTTGACAAAGATGCAGGGCATCATGTTTGTATGCAGTCCCCGTCTAGTGTTCAAGGGGCAATTCAAATTGTAAGAAAGTACCAAACAGGTGTACAAGGCCATGCATGGTAAGGCAAGAAGGGATACTAGGCGGCGCGATGATGAAAATCGCGATGTTTTTGCGGTTGAAGCTACATCGGTTAGCTCATCTTCCACCCTGGATAACCTTACTGTAATGAGGGCGATCCAACAGTTGGAACAGAAGTTTGATAAGGTTATTGGTTTAGGAAACCATAAGAAAGGGCCTTATTTGTGTTTCAATTGTGGGAAGGAGGGGCATTTTAGAAGAAATTGTCCTGATCGAGGGTCTGGGAAATAGACTGTTTGTGGTAAGGAATGACCATTCTATTTTGAGTGGCTTATGGGGACCGGGAGCCACAATGGCAATTGGAGAGGTGGTTGAAGGAGCTGTCTCGGTATATTAATGTGTTGCAACACTGTCCAGGTTGTGAGCATGGGAAAGGGGTGCAGTGGCCACAAGTCCGGACGTGGGTCATTGTATCGAGTACCATGTGGGAACACATCTGGATGAATTGCCTTGTGGTAGGTGTATATATTTATAACAGAGCCCAGAATAATTGGGGGTCCTTCTTGAGGAGGTAGATTTACTGTGCATCTAGTCAAGTAATACAGACCAGAAATTGACATTAAATCATATTCTGGGGGGACTAGGCGAAGCAACAACTGTCTACGGGTCTGAAGGTTGAAAGCCATCTGACACCAATGATGGGAATGGCAAGCCATACCTTGCAACAAAAGTCTCTGATGGAGAGAATTTACCAAAGAGTGTAACAGTCACCAAGGGGTAAATTTGATAGCTTGCCAGTTGTGATACATTGTGTATGTTAAAGTATATTGTCATCACTGGGCTAGGCAACAATTGTTAAGGTTGAGGCAAGTTAGTGCCTGGATCTGATGACCCTAAGCACTAGGGTGTTCTATAAGTATTGCCGAAGAGCTAAAGGAGGCTATTTCTCATGATCAATAGCCTGCCATCTTCAGGTCATCAGGTTGTAACATGTATTAGGGAACAAGTTAAAGAGGAGTATACCTGGTATTTGGTTTTGGGCAGTGATGTGAAACTGCCTTGTTTCATAGTGTAAGCAGGGTTAAGTTGACTGGCAGGAGAAGTGCCATTTTGACAATTGATTACCAGGCAGAATCCCCATGGAACGGGGTAATGGGATTGTACTTGTGATGGTGGATCAATTCACTAGGTGAGTTGGATGTATACCTCTTGGGATTCAGTCAGTGGTGGCTGGAGAAAGTTCCAGAACATGTGTGTGGAGTTCACTGCTGTGAGCTGCGGTCAAACGACCATTTTTGGAGACGGTCCATTAAGGTGAGTATTCCGACTCCTGGAGACCAAAAGCTCCATGTTTTCAGTCCCCGAAAGGTAGAAGTTTTCTACCTCCAAGATATGATCGGTGGGTCACGTTGCGCATTTTCCAACTGACTGGTTATTCGCGCTGAGGCTGTGCATTGAGGGAGGCTGTTGCTCTCAGTGGACAGGTCTGATTAAGCCGTAGGTGCTTACATGGGATCAATGGTTAGAGGCCTCGAAATCATCTAGATTTAAATGTTTCATTGGTATAGGACCTTGATCTGCAAATTGTGGTTATTGGTAGAATTGGTACGTTAATCACAAGGGAGGGGTATTGTAACTTATAGTGCTAATTGTAAAAAAGCAAAGTAGTTGCAATACCAGTACTGGTTAGAACCAGGAAAGTCATCCCAGAAAAATTAGGCCTGTTTGGTTAGGTCGTCAGGGTGGACCAACACCTTCAAATAGGATGGGGAGGAGTGTGGTGCTCACGGACCTAGGTACGAGATAGGTTGAGTACGTGAGTATAATTATGCTTCATAACCTTGATTAGCTGTAACCCCCTGCGGCCCAAAAGGGCCCCTTGGGGTTTGGTGGGTTCCTCTAGAAAGGGCCCTTGTGCGCAGGAACATTTACCAGGTTTAAACTAAAACCTTCATTAGACAGGGATATTTTGTGCATCTTTTACCTGGTATACAGGGCATCTTAAAAGGTAAGTCATTTACATATCATATGCAAGGGTTCTACCTTACACAAAACTTTTCATACTTTTTAAAAGAATTTTGGAAATTTTTGACAGCTCCCCATCCCGCCGATGCAAATGGGTAATTTTCATTTACAGCGGGGGGCTTCACGCCAAATTAAAGTCCTAAAAAAACCGGGGCGGAAAAAATTGGGGGAAATCGCCAACTTTTCATTACTACTTTTTAAAAAGAATGGGGCACAAAAAAAAAAAACCCTCTTAAATAAAGATGTTTTATACATCTTTTGGATCATAAATATAAAGCCATTCAACGTTAAAAAATTTAACAAAAAAATTCGTTTAGAATGATAAATAATTCTATTTAGGCATGGGAAACAGACCCACGTAAAGAAAGTGACGCCAGACGTTCAACGGCTACACGAACTACTGCGCAAAAAAATGTTAAAATCATTGCGGTGATCTTTTTATTATTTAAGCGCAGTGATTGTCTTTGATTCAAGAAATATAATAAGTAGGCCACAAAAAGTTCGACAAAGCTTTGTTCACAACGCCATGAGGTATAAACTCTGAGTGATATAGGTAAAATCTCACGAAATAAAACAACAAATTTTCACTATTGGCATAAAGTATTGCAACCACTTGACAGAGTAAATTTAAAGGTTGTATAAAGAGATGGAATAATAAATGAAAACCACGCACATTCTATTATTGATTTTACTTGTAATGCCTATGGAGATATATTACTGAACTTTTGATAAATGTTAATACGTGTATGTTGAATGGTAGAAATAATGTGTGAAATGATTTCACTTCTGTTTCTACGAAAGGTAAATCTGTGATAGACTACTGCTTTTTAAATCATTGTATGTTAAAGTAGAGTTTCTACTCTAGTTAATAACATTAGAGCTATTGGTGAAATGCCGGATCATTCACTACTTAAATGATCTTTAATTGTTCAATGTGACATGAAAATTTACTCTGAGAGTGATGTTTCTAATTCATCGTCTACTAAATTTGATGATAAGAATACACCAGATTATTTTATGTTAAACCATGATACTATAAACGATATAAATATAACTATATCTAAACTTGAAAGTAGTTTTAGAAACAAAGCTGATATTGATAACGTATATGATGATTGGTGTAATATTTTCAAAAGTCTTACCAATTGACTTTTAATAACGTTTCCTCTGGTAACTACAATAAAAGACGAAGCCCAGGTAAACCATGGTTGTCAGAAAAGATAACTGATTTATGAAATCGAGTATGTTCTGCTGAAAAATCCTGGTTGTCTTGTTACATAAGGAGCTCTAAAATTACATTGAAATCTGCGTTCGTAAGCATCCGTAAACTGTTTGACCGAGAGGTTCAGAGAGCTAAACGTCTTTACTGGTATTCCCTAAAGGATCACCTGTGAGATGAGTGTAGCGTCGATACAACTAAATTCAGGAAATCCATCGGAAAAATCGGGGTAAATTGCTCTAAAAGTAACACTATCCCAATTGAGGTTCTTCAAAAGGTTGGCTCGATTTCGTCTAGGGTTGATGATGTATTGGCTAGATGGAAGACAGATTTTAGCTCTCTATTCCATTCTGTCACTCATACGGATAGTTTATTATATACTTTTGTTGACACTGCACACTCAGAAAATTTTTCCTTTAATGATCATATTTCCGTCATAGAGGTTCATAAAATATTGGCTAAGCCAAGGAAGGTAAATCTTGTTGAATTGACAACATTCCGGTTGAGGTGTTTACCAATGATTCAGCTCTTTCTTTTTTGCATGTTTTATTTTCATTTGCTTTGATAATGGCGTAGTTCCTACTTTATGGTGATAATCTGTTATTTGCCCAATACCAAAGTCATCTACCTTAGATAAACGAGATCCTTTATCATATAGAAGCATATCACTTGCGCCTTCAATGTATAAACTGTATTGTTATATTTTAAATAAGCGACTGAATCTTTGGACGGAATCAAATGCAAAATTGTCAGATGAACAGAATGGATTCAGAAAACATCGTAGTACCATAGATCATATTTTGTCTCTTAATAACATTATTGATACAAGAAAGAAAAATAAATTAACAACATGTTGCGCTTTCATCGATTTTATGAAAGCTTATGATACTATGAATAGAAATATACTTTGGAAAAGATTGATTGATATTGGTACATGTGGTAAGATGTTATCTAATGTTCAATCTTTATATGTTTCTGTGATGTCATGTGTTAGAGTTAATTCATTTAAAACAGAGTGGTTTGACGTGAAATGTGGTTTACGTCAAGGATGCATATTATCTCCCTTGCTTTTTAATTTATTCATCAATTGATTCTATTATTAATTGTACTTAATCCTCGATTTATTTTACTTGTGCGGCGGTTTGAACGCAAATATTCATAAAATAAAACAATCACGATATGTCTACTGTGTGAGTAATGGAGTATGGGCTATTTTGCCTATTTTGACATCTAATTAGTACTTAAAATTGTATGCATTGTGTAAATTACTTCCTTTGAACACTTCACAATACTTCACTTTTAAATTACATTTTCCTAGTTGTTATGAAAATAAGTATGGCTCTTGAGGGCATGATACTTATATAAATGTAATATGATAATATAAATGATGTAATGTCAAGGAAATATTGTTTTCCCCTTAATCTTACATAAAGCATGATGGGATTTTAACAACTTCAAGTGTCTAACCACACATCAACTACACTTAACAATTGTCTCTCAATTATATATATTCTTGTTTTAGAGTGTCTGCTATATAAAACGAACTGCGTCATGTGATGTGATATCTTCCTTTATCTATTTACATTAAATTGTTTATTCCGATTTATATTCATATCAGCCACGCATGTTACAAATATAGAAATACTTGGAAAACATCTTGACACTAGAATGAAATAACAATCAAAATATAACATTTAATTACGGTTAATCTATTTTAAATAAGTAAGCCACGAAAGTATAATTGTTGCAAGGAAAAGGTCAACTCATACTTTTCCTTGAAATGTTCTTCCTTGGCACCTAAGATCACGATTCAGCGCATCTAAGATCACGATTCAGCGAGGGTTTTGTTAGAGGTTCAAGGTTACTAGAACAAGTTTTTCAGCGCAGCAGTTTGTACAGGTGCAGAACTTAAAAACTACTGGTTGGAATTCAAAAAAACTTCATACAATTGTCAAACACAATAAGGGGAAGTGCAGTGCACAAGAACCATAACTCTATCTAAAGTAATTACAGAGTTATTGCCCTTTGTTACTTTTCCATTGCTTTATTTTGTCCGGACAATAACTTGAAGACTAATTGTTAGAATTCAATATAACTTCATACAATGGTCAAGAACATTGAGAGGAAGTGCAGTGCACAAGGACCATAACTCAATCTTGACTTATTACAGAGTTATTGCCCTTTGTTACTTTTCCTTATCCAGAGCATAACTTGAAAACTACTGGTTGGAATTCAAAACAACTTCATACAATGGTCAAGAACAATAAGGGAAAGTGCAGTGCACAAGAGCCATAACTCTATCTAAAGTAATTACAGAGTTATTGCCCTTTGTTACTTTTCCATTGCTTTCTTTTGTCAGGACCATAACTTGAAGACTAATTGTTGGAATTCATTATTACTTCATACAATGGTCAAGCACATTGAGAGGAAGTGCAGTGCACAAGCACCATAACTCCATCTTGACTTATTACAGAGTTTTTACCCTTTGTTAGTTTTCCTTATCTAGAGCATAACTTGAAAACTACTGGTTGGAATTCAATACAACTTCATACAATTGTCAAGGACATTAAAAGGAAGTACAGTGCACAAGAACCATAACTCTATCTAAAGTAATTACAGAGTTATTGCCCTTTGTTACTTTTCCATTGCTTTATTTTGTCCGGACCATAACTTGAAGACTAATTGTTAGAATTCAATATAACTTCATACAATGGTCAAGAACATTGAGAGGAAGTGCAGTGCACAAGGACCATAACTCCATCTTGACTTATTACAGAGTTATTGCACTTTGTTACTTTTCCTTATCCAGAGCATAACTTGAAAACTACTGGTTGGAATTCAATACAACTTCATACAATGGTCAAGAACAATAAGGGAAAGTGCAGTGCACAAGAACCATAACTCTATCTAAAGTAATTACAGAGTTATTGCCCTTTGTTACTTTTCCATTGCTTTCTTTTGTCAGGACCATAACTTGAAGACTAATTGTTGGAATTCATTATTACTTCATACAATGGTCAAGAACATTGAGAGGAAGTGCAGTGCACAAGAACCATAACTCCATCTTGACTTATTACAGAGTTATTACCCTTTGTTACTTTTCCTTATCCAGAGCATAACTTGAAAACTACTGGTTGGAATTCAATACAACTTCATACAATGGTCAAGAACAATAAGGGAAAGTGCAGTGCACAAGAACCATAACTCTATCTAAAGTAATTACAGAGTTATTGCCCTTTGTTACTTTTCCATTGCTTTCTTTTGTCAGGACCATAACTTGAAGACTAATTGTTGGAATTCATTATTACTTCATACAATGGTCAAGAACATTGAGAGGAAGTGCAGTGCACAAGAACCATAACTCCATCTTGACTTATTACAGAGTTATTACCCTTTGTTACTTTTCCTTATCTAGAGCATAACTTGAAAACTACTGGTTGGAATTCAATACAACTTCATACAGTTGTCAAGGATATTAAAAGGAAGTACAGTGCACACGAGCCATAACTCCATTTTGACAAAATACAGAGTTACTGTCCTTTGATTCTTTTCTTGTCCGGAGCATAACTTAAAACGTACTGGTTGGAATTCAATAAGAGGAAGTGCAGTACACAAGAGTTATAACTCCATCTACAGTATTTATAGAGTTATTGCCCTTTGTTCCTTTTCCTTGTCTTTCTGGACTTACTCACAACCATAACTCTATATTTCAATTCTTTTACAAGGTATACCGTTACTAGTAACATCCTCATTTCCGAAGCAGTCTTGTGGGGTTATTAATCACATTAAGTGATAGTTCTAGTTTTATTTTGATATTGAATAAACTGTTAAGGATTGTTTTAAACTACGTATATAATACAAAATGATTTTGGCTTTTCCAAAAATTACAAAAGTCACCACTTTTTCCACATGATAGGGTCTGTCATTATACCAAAAGTGTAGGAAAGACACTGCCTATGATTGATTTACTGGAACGAAGATTAGTGTTAAGACAACTTTATACTTTTGTCTTGGCACACAGTGGAACCCATTAGTGATATAAAATCCACCATGTACAAGGTTGATGAGAAATGTCAAGGACTAAGTATTTCGGATATACTTTTTATTATCTTTCCTTTCATTTTCCCCTAAAATTCTGATCCTTTTAAAGCTAAACCTTGAGGAAAGTTAGAGCTATTATTTTCACCTGGTCCTCTGTGTTGGCTGTGATAATCCTTCCAAAAAAGGTGGGTAATTAACAAATGGCCTCTGACCGTCCGTAACACTTTCTTGTCCGCTCCATAACTTTTAAAACGCTGACAATTTTTGGGAATAACTTGACACACGTGAAAAGGAGGAGGGTTGGCCTTACTGTACAGAGATAACCTCAAATGTTCAAGACTTTCAAATGATCATTTCAATCATTTGAATGTGCAGAATGGGAAATTAAGAGTAAAATATTTACATTGAAAATTGTTGGTGTATATAGACCTCCCTACTCAAAGTCACATCCTGTAACTCAAGCTACATTTCTGAAGGAATTTCCAAAACTACTCGACAGAACCAGTGGTTATCTTGGGAGATTTCAATTTACATTTGGACAATGACGATGATTGTAACGCAAAGCGTTTTGCTGAATGTCTGCAATCATATGGTCTACAGAAGAATGTCAAAACACCTACACACAAGTGGTCATGTTTTGGATTAATAATAACCAGAAAAGCAGATAGGCTGAATGTTTCAAACCCAGTTACAGACTATTTTATTTCTGATCACTCTTTTACAACATGTCATATAGAATAAAGCTGTCCACCTCTGATCAGAAAAACAGTGATTTCAAGAAACTGGAAAAATGTATGCACTAGTGATATGAGCAAAGACCTCTCAGAACTTAAGTCTGTCATTGATCAGTCTAATAACACAGATACGTTAGTGAAAGATTTGACTGAGAAAACCACGAGCATTGTTGACAAGCATGCTCCCATGAAGGAAAGGCAAATTGTTTGTAGACCAGATATCCCCATGTATTCAAGTTACTTAAAACACTTCAAAAGAAGTATAGAAAAGATACAATTGAAACACAAATCCACATTGACTGAAAATATGTACAAGAAAGTGAAAAAATAGAGTGAAATAAGAATCCCTAAAGAAAGCCCAACGCGACAAAATTGAAAATGTTGCAGGCTCGGTTTGATTGAGCCTGTTCATGCCTGTGAAGAATCATTATACTAGAGAAGTTTCAGCTGCAAAATCAGGCTTTTATCAGTCAAAGATGAATGATGCAGAAGGAAATGTGATTAACTCTATAACGTCACCTCTAAACTCCTTGGCAGAGAAAAAGAAAATCCACTTCCTTCATATTCCAATGATCAAGATCTTGCTAATGACTTTCTGCAATATTTCACAGACAAAATTAAAAAAATCTAAGAGATCAGCTTGACAATACACATGTTGATACTGGACATCAAAATAATAGTGTTGGAAAACAGTCTTGTGTCAGTCGCTTGGATCAGTTTGAGATGCTTTCTTATCCAGATGTGAAGAAGTTGATTTAAAATCAAAGTCTACAACTTGTGAACCTGATTTCATGCCAACTACCAAGTTAAAAGAGAACATTGAGTACTTTCTGCCTGTAGTCACAGAAATTATGAATAGGTCACTTACTTCTGACATCTTTCCTCATACTTGGCATACTTGGAAAAGTGCAGTGATAAGACCCCTGTTGAAGAAAAAAGGTATCGCTCTGGAGCTGAAAGACTATAGACCAGTGTCAAATTTATCATTTTTTTTCCAAAATACTGGAAAAAGCTTCCCTGAATCAAATCACTAAACATATTGAGACAAATAAGCTTTTGCCATCGTATCAAAGTGCATATCGTAAAAACCATGGAGTAGAAACTGCTTTGATAAAAATGTATGATGATTTGTTGAAAGCTGTTGAAGATAGACAAATTACAATAGTCGTTATGATTGATCTCAGTGCTGCGTTCGACACCATTGACATCCCCATTGCGCTTCATATACTTCATGATGACTTTGGCATAGATGACGTTCTTTTACAGTGGATCAAATCATACTTGACTGATAGGACCATGAAAGTTATCATAAACAATGAATCATCAAGACAAGAAAACCTGATGTTTGGTGTGCCTCAGGGCTCCTGTGCTGGCCCAGTAATATTTACCTTTCATCATCGTACTTTCGCATTTTCACCATCGTAGTTTCGTGAATTCTCGTTTTCATCATCGTACTGTCGAGTATCGCGTTTCAGATCAAACATTCATACGCGATGGCTCTAACAGCATTCCTTACTTTAAGGCAAAATGTATGACTCTTCATAAACTTAATTATTATTTAATTTGAATTAATAGATAAAACAACTGTTTAAATTGCATTTAGAAAAAACAACAACACGTTTCTGGATATTGTTCTATGTTGGACTCAAACCTTAAATGATCGTGAACAGGGAATTATACCCGTTATATAGCTTTTATACAGGGAAAGAATAACACACACTTCATATATATTTTTTCGCTTGCCTATACAAATGGTGCCATTAAAAGCAAATTTGTTATCTGTAACAATAGTGACTGTCATTTATCTGAACTGTACAAAGTTTTGTGGGCAGGAACTTAAATCGTACCAATAATAAATCATGGGAAAAACAACAATAAAAACTAACAGTACGGGTATACTGTATTCCATTTTAATTTGTTTGATCATATTTTAAAATCTTAATATCATTTCTTTTTTAATTTGAACATTTTTATCATAGATTTCTTATGTTATTCATTGTTGTAATTTACGTTGAAGAAATTGAATAACGAAAAAGGTAACATATAAAATAGTTCTATTTTGCATACTCATATCTTGTATGCAATGTCTCACCTTGATATATACTAAAAGTACCAGATACTCCCGCTGGTGTTACTGTGACTGTTTTGCATACTATATATAGAAATGGTTATATCAAAATCTAAAGAAATAAATGGGAACATTTGTTCGGAAAAATACGTATATAATGAAATGATGCTTAAAGAATACAAGCAGTAATGAAGGTTATGTCTCTGTATTATGATAGAACTGTTACAATAGCAACTGTAAATTTTTGTTCATTGTTTGGCATGCTCCTCTGTGTTTTTAATGAGATTATCTCAAATAAAGTCCCTGTGATGTAAAATGTGTGTAAATTAAACTAGGGATTAGAGATGTGCGTTTCCCTATCATAATGTACGAGTATATAGTTATTGAGAATGTGTAGAATAAAACAATGGTCAAAATGGAAAACTGCTTCATTTTTTCTGTTGAAATTTTAAATAAACTCCGGTTTGCTTTTGCTTAGGCTCTTCTGCTAAATTTGCTTTATATCGAAATCTTAATTTGTTTCAAAGTATCCATTTTTAAACAAATAACAATTATCAAACCACATTCGCTTATTAAGAAAGATAAAAAATTCACGTGTTCATGAATCAAACATTTTCATAACTTTAATTTTGAAAATGGAACTTTCTGCTTTTTTTCCCATTATAATGTGGTTCTAAAGTGAAAACACGTTTCATTCATTATAAGTGATATTTAATGGAATATGTGGACAAAAATATGGAATTTCGAAAATGCTTCATTCACAGACCTAGTATTCAGAGAAAGTATTTAAAATAATATTGAAGGCAATGTTAATCTGTAGTATAATTATTCCACAAAATGATATAGCAGGGAAATACATGTTTGGGACACATCCATATCGTCTGCAATCTAAATAAAATGAAGGACTTCATTTAAGTTTGTCTATTAAATACTCAAGTAAAGCCAACATTATTAGGAAAAAATTAATCAAGACACAATTAAATTATCTTTTTTCTTCTTCTTTTACAATTGTTTGATCCTAAAAAAAGTCACTGAAAATGTGACTGAATTCATTATTCATGTCTATTAATGTAGCTAGAGGTTAATAGATTAAATCATTATAAGACCTCTGACATAGAAATGTAATCAAAGGGTGGCTTTCTGCTATGTAATAAAATTGAATCGCAGAGCGTGTTTGTCCATGTGGTGCTCTAACAAATCAAACCACTACCTCTTGGAGTATCATTGAATAAATTACTGAATATCATACAGAATATTGGCCAATAGATGACAATATATAAATTATCAAAATATGCTTGCTTTTTTCTTCTCATGATACTGTTACAATTTGTAATTTTATTGGACGTTAAGCAAAAAGTAAAGTGTTTTACCATACTTTTAGTTCTTTTGATAAAATATTCTGTATGACTGATTTGTCCTCGTTGAATACAAAGGATTTGGGTATCAAGTTTTAAGTTTTATATTTAACTAGTTTTTATTGAGACACTATGTACTTTCATTTAAGCAATGAAACAAATAAATGCGCATGAATAGTCTATCTTTTAGGTATTCAAAGTTGTTAACAAAATCTTTGAATCAGTATGAATAGACAACTAACTTAAAAATGAGTTTGCAAAATTCCATGGAGAAATGAGCATTATCTATACAGACCATCTAAAACATGCGGCGCAAGTAGCAACGCAGTGCTCTGTAATCTTAAATAGAATAACGACGCATGTCATTCAAATATCCGTTGACAAACATCAAATTACAAGTTTGTCGAAATGCCCAGATATTTCAGATGAAATTGATGGAACCACCGATTTAAAGTGTCCATAGTAAGGGTTAATTCTGTAACGTTACTGTTTACTCTTAATATTTAATAGTTAAATTTTGAAGTTCACAGGACTGGTTATAAAAAAAACTCTTAAAAATGTTTGGGAATTTCATAAAATTGAACATATATCATCAAACTGTCTGAATTAAAATCTCTTTATCAATTAAGTAAATTGAATACGAGGGTGGGTCAATATGTAATGCAAAATGAAGTATATTTTCTAATTTAGTCCGTCATTATTGTGTTTGTTTAAACTTTGCTATGCTTCAAATAATACAAATTCATGATTGTAGCCAACCGATTTAGAACTTTGTTTACATTTTAAAATACCTTACAAGAGTAACTTCATGTAAAATAAGACTAGTAAACGCTCAGTTAAAAGTGACAAAATACTGCCTAGAAAACTAGAAAAAAATCTGTTATCAAAGCATTATTATATCGTGTTAAGAAAACTTGAAATAAAGTTCTCCTTCGATTGGTATCAATGCACTGTACTTTCTGCCTGATAACCCCCCCCCGCAAACAAAGATGCTACTGAAATTGATATTTTTTAAAAGTAAAACGAGTAACTGTCGATAAACATCCACCGTATTCTTAAGCATGGGATCCTTTGACTTTTTCCTAGTTCTTAGACTTAAATAACATTTTGCTTAGAAATGGACTTAGGTCTGTCATTTGACCATATTGCATTGCTTATTGACCCTAACTAGTATTTAAGCGTTATTAGAATAGATGCAAGTTTTAAAAAATAAATTATTTGAGACATTTTAACCTTTAAAAGACAAAAAAGATTTGATCTTGTAAGGTGCCAGTGAATTAGAGACACAATACTGCAGCGACTTACTAGTATTCCCAAATGTGAAGATTAATAAACTTTGATTGTTCCCAAGTGACTGTTGACAAGATTATTATAATTTTGAAAAATAATAAAAAGTGCATGTAACTGTAAAATGAATGTGTTTGAAAGCGTTTTCAGCATGCTGTTATCATATGACGTGTGGTAAATAAACATTAAAATTAATGAGAAGCTATTTTTTATCATTTTATTTATCGTCAATATCGAAATCCATATTTCACATAATTATTCAAAAATCTGTTTCTGCAATTTCGATCTACTAGATACATAATAAGATCATTGTTTATCCAAGTAAGGCCACTCCTAAATAATTAAAGAGACACGGACAAAAGTAAAAACAGGTTTTATTGTAAGAAATGGTACATTGATTTCTTTAGATGTATGTGACTTACAGTATTTCAATTATAAAATGTATTAACGCGTTCTTGACTGGGAATTTAAATATTTAGACTGATTCTGGTGCGACGAGACCTATTACACACGTAATAAAACATAATCTTATACCTTTATTTAGTACTTTCTTCTTAAAATAACATATACAGTCACATTTCATAGCGAATGCATTCACAATTTCATTAGTTATTGGGCAATTTCGCCATCTTAACAGGTAAGCATACATTAAAGCCGCCAATATGCTTGGGGGAGGTGTCGCTGAAAACAATGTCCTGAGGCCCCTTTTACAACATGTAAATCTAATCATTTTTTATCTTTTGCACAAATAATGCAATTGTCAGAACTGTGATTTTCATTTTCAGGAAAAGGTTAAAGCCACGACAAAATTAGAAAAATATAATTATATAGAATCTACGGTAGTTAAAAGATGCAACCCGCGCAAAACGTTTGAGTAAAGTACATGTATTATGTATTACTAGTATGCTATGTATATGTTTCAATATCAAGGACATATTGAAATAAGAAATATCTTGGAATAGATACGACGAAAAGGTGACACAATCGCATAATCATATTATACGGTTAAGTATGTTATGGTTATTAAAAAGTCATAGAAAAGACTGGCTGACTTTCCGATTGTTTTTCTCTTTTCTGCAAGTAGCCTGTACAATATCTTGAATTGGCACTTTAGGCAATAAAAGGCACATGACACGTGTCCAAGAAACAATTATAAATAGTTTATTAAAAACACTTATGGTGTTGTTATCATATAAATTGTTAAGATATTAATTATGCTACAGTTTGTATGATAAACAAAGAAAATACAATTTCATTGACAAAATAATCTCCTGCTTTATTCGAATTTCGGTTATTATAACTATTCAAAACATCAGCCTATTGAAACTCTGACTCCTCATTTCTCTGTGAATGCGGGGATAGTAGCCAAAAAAAAAAACAACTAAGTTTTTACCTTCCATTTCTCACCACATTGCTTAGTAAATACGATTTGTATATTTTTGCGCCAAAATGACCGGGCTATGTCTCCGGGTATTTTCAATTCAAATCATTTTACTTATAATCAGAAGACTTGAAAGAAAAGGTGTGAATTATGCCAATAATAATTACAACAGAAAATGTTCGCAGGCTACAGTTAAGAATTTTTTGCTGAAAAAGAAATTGTCTACGCAATTACAGCGGGATATGATCAACATCTACATTGAAGATACTCGATAACATATAATCGCCCGCTACCAGAAATATGTCAAATGAAAATGCCAAAAAAAGTTTAATGTTGCCTGGAAGAAAGTTTTCATTTTTCCTACTTTTCAGAACTCAATATTCTCTTTACTTACAGGTATTGGCATATTTTTATTAAATGGCTTTATGACACTCCTGCGCCGCGGTTTATGTGATAAAGCAATTTACTAAAACGAAATTAAACTAGTGTAATAACACTTGACGTGTCGTCATTTGCGCTATATGGAAACATAGCGTTAAAGCGCACTAATGTTAGCGTTACACTATGGGCGCGTCATTGAAAAAATACTCATTTTAACAGTTTACTGTTCTTATTTTACATATGTGATACATAGAATATCATGTTCGTGTAGATTCAATACAAAATTTATTGAACTCGTTGAATAAAACTATATTATGCTCGCTAGAGGCTCGCATAATATGATTTTATTCAACTCGTTCAATAAATTTAGTATTAAACTATACTCATTAAATATTGAGCAAACTATTTCAGTTTGTTTACGTTGTATATTTTCTACATGAATCATAAACAAAACGACACCGTCATAAAAGCGATAGTTGATTAATTGTACGAAGAAACGTTTATCAATTTCTCACTTAGAATTTGACCAATATCATGCCGTCCTAATAAGGTGGGGCTACTACATTCAATTAACACATACACACTTCATTAATACGTATTCAACTTAATGACACGGGAAATGACAAATTAGGCAGAACTTATTTCAAGTGCTTAAATTGAAATAATTGTTTTCCATCGCTAAAATAACCTTAATTCAATGTATAATTTCTAAGCAAATTGTTAATTGTTACAAACATTACTTTCCCTGCACAAAATGATATCTGGTTTATATTTTTTACATACTAAATGATGCTTCTTGTAAGTTTTTACATTAAACAAAAAACAAACAAAAAAACACCCTCTTAAAGCATGAAATACCTGGTTCTTCTGCTATCCTACAAATAAATCAGTCAGAAAAAATATCAGTGAGAAAATACATCAAATCAAAAGCTCTTATGAAAACCTAGGATCGAAAAGTTCCAAGCAAACACAATATAATTCTTGTGACATGCAGTGCTCTGCAAATGTTTAGATAATCTGTAACTATTATTAAATATATCTTATAGGCAGCACAAGCACCATATGTTCCTAAAGATGCTAATTCTTAGTGTAAAAAGCAAGTTTAACTGTAGGATGCCTCAACATTACTCTAAATATTCATGTTACAGAGAATTCTTAGTTTTTGTGTATTGGCGTCTTACACATTATACTTTTAAAACGGATGTTTCCCCGTAATTTGCATAAAGTCGTGCCAATCATGTTTATTGGTCGTGGCAATGGACTTTATTTCACGAACTTGTAATGCCAGTTTTCATTGGACAACTATGGTGTTTATATTTCTTATATACAGGCCAGCTGCAAAGTTCGGGTAATTATTTATATCTTAATCGAAGTAAGCAGCCACCAATTTCATTCGATAATTATGAAAACTTTTTGAAAGGTATATTGCCTTAGCTTATACGATTGGTTGAAATATTGCTCTTGTCGGAAATGTGTACATACATCAGTTTAACTTGCTAGAACTCCGTATAACCAATCATACACCCGTAAGTAAACATACATATATAATTATATGTTTGCAACTATAGAGTTACATGAAACAAATAAAGTTGGTTATCCTTGACATTGTGTAACGCTTAATTGCTTATATAAAGGCATCCATGTTAAACACACCAACTGAAAATGAAATTAAACCACCTGGATAATATTCTTAAAATATGACTATTGACTTCATACAATGTTTAAGTTAACTTTAGCGTCTTTTGTGAATACAGCTTTGTTACACACCATATTTTTTAAATTTGGAAGTTTAACGCTGGCGACAGAAAATCCAACAAATAATGGTAAGTTTATTAATATTGTTAAAAAACAACAGAGAACTCAATGTCACGGACTAGAAAACATCTTCCTTTATATAAAAAAATACCAGACAATTGCAACAGCTGGAACTCCAAGTTTTGGATTTTCAACACGACTAAGACAACATTTTGTTTTGCTAGACTTCTAGTCCAATGCATTAGACGTTACAGGCTTGTTATAGTTTTATATCGGTCAAGCCTGACGTCTAATAGTTATTGCTCATAAACACATAGCAACGTAAAAAAATCTAAAAATGTCTATTGTCTTACCTTTCAAGCTTTTTTCAAAAGCTTATCTTCTTTTCTTTCAATTTCATGCTCAATCATTAACAAAAACTCTCAAACAATGTACTTATCAATTCAAAATAAAATATAAACAGTTTATTTCGTCTATCGGCCATATTTGTGAATATTAACAGCAAAGCGCTTTACAGATTGATTCCAAATTTTTGAACAGAAAAATATAATCGAATATGCTGATGGTGCATGGGCAATTATTTCGTTAAAATCATATTGCGTTAGAAACTTCTGACTCGTGAAAACGCTCGCATTTGAATTCATTTGCCAATCAGATTTCGCGCAGTGTATGGCGGTCATTTGATTATCGGCTGTATCAGGATTTATAATAAATGAGAGAATTTAATCACGATTTTTCGGATGTGACAGTTAATTATTCTGTTTAAAGGTATTTATTTTTTAGTTGATTTTCTTGCGGAATGGGTTTTTGAGCAATTTCGATATGACGTTGCTTTGCCAAGAGGCAAAAATATCTCAAAACGACGTAATATTTATAGGAATACAAGACTTTCTGCTTTAAATCCATACTAAATCACACAAATCAGCTAAACAAAATCAGCGCAATGACAAAGCGTTGCATGGGTTAATCTGCAGACTGACCTTGTTGTGTAATGGTGCCAAAGGCTTATCTCTTCGGTTTCAGCATAGTTAGGCTTAAGTTCGTCATTGGACAAACACATCGATTTTAATATAATTTCTACCTCGAAACAGAACAATTCCGGGATAAGATATAAGGAATAAAATACAATAATCAAGATAACATGCTAAGACCCAAATCAATAGAGGAGGTTATGTTTACTATGAAAGTACATAAAACAGGTAAGAATCAATATGAGTACATGATTAAATCATGATCAATATAAGGGAACATATTTAGATCAGGATAAATATTGTAGTACACGCAGTGACTAGGTTCAATATAAATGTACATGATAAGATCAAGCTCAATAAAAGAATACATGTTTATATCAAGATCAAGATAATAGCACATGTTAACATCAGGATTGTTATAAGAGTACACGTTCAGATCAGATCAATATTAATGAAAACGTTAAGGTAAGGCTCAATATTTAAATCAACTTCTTATGGCAGTTTAAGAAAATTATTTCAAAACCCTTTTCATGATTTATCTGATTTTAGTCCAAGTCCACATTAAAATATTATGATTCAAAACATGAATTCTGATCATGATCCTAAAATATTCATGAACAAAATTAGTCTTCGCCGCAAGTATAAGGCAAAGTTAGTTACAAAGGGATAAATAAGTGTCAGTTTGAATTAACTACCAATAATTTAGAGATAAATGTAAAAATAAGAACAAATCATTATGTCAAACCGCAGATTTATCGTTTAAACAAACTTAATGCATGTCATCTATTTCTTATTCAAACTTTCCGTTTCAAAAAAAACCAAAAACTGTGGTTAACACTAATTGAAATTAAATCTTTTTAAGAGTCCGTTTCCGTAATTAAATTTTAAAGTGGTCATCCGACCTTTCACTCACTGTTAAAATGGTGAAATGTAAGTCAATGTATTTTCATGCGAACACAATTTACGCTGCCCTTTTCATATATGGATGTTCTTTATATGTCCGGCAAGCTATACAAAATAAACGTGACTTTAACTATATTGTAACAATATACATTTTCCCACTTCTAAAGTTTTTTTGCGACGCTTGGTCGGATTGCACGTCCGTTATATTCAAGTTGGCGCACAATATTCCCGCCAAACTTCAAATTGTTGAATAAGGCTAAAACATTGTTTCAAAAGGCTAACGGTCGAAGTTAACAAAAAGTATTCATTTTTCCAGAGATACTCATGTTTAACTTAAGGAATCTTTTGCCGCACCGACACCGGACACTGTTCTCCTAGTAGCCTGATAATCGCAACCATTGAAGATCATAATAACGTTAGTAGCTTGAACTGCATAATTAAGAGACATTTTTCACCCGAAAATTCAGTTGAATTTCTATGAGCCGATTCACTCTTCAGTCACAATTTTCGTAAGCAAGAACTGTCTATGAAACATTCTAATCAATGTTTTGCACGGATGCAGTTAATTAGCTCCAGTATCAGCAGCGAAACTTTGTTAGGGAGTCTTTTCTTTTCCGATAGATATTGGAACCTTTCATTATAAATGTTTTAACAGGTATAAGTTTAATATTCGAATGACAAGCTTTGTTGTATATGATCTGATAGCGAAATTTAAAAAGAAGTTTGAAGATCTCAAATACTTTGCTGTTGTTTTTGTCTAGATCTTGCACTGTCGTGTCCGGTGTCAAACAGACCCCCATAGAATATGGGTATTCTAGCCATTATACTATAAGATAGGATGATCAATTTTCTTTAAAATACTGACTGCACCTGCAAAGAAAAATTGATCTGCTTCAGAAACCTAAAACCATCGACCCCGGTCATTATTCTATAGAACCACCTGACCCGGTCATTATTTTCTTTTGAAATAATGTACAAATGATGATGATTATCCAGACTTAAAATTTTAATGTAACTTAATTAATTGATAAGGATATTTTTATTATTATTCCTTAAGGTTTTCACCCGTGACACAATTAAGAAGTATTTCAACAACATCACCAGACGTTATTGTATGAATCTCATTTAAATGAAATAAGTATGATATACTGGCATTAGGTTATTTTTAGCGTTTGGTGAAAGGTGATTTAGTTTCAGTGAACCATATTTTGCTGTTACTGCCTTTAAATAGCTAAAAAATCGAGAGCAATATTTTCATTTTTTAACGATGTGGCGATTTCTATTTTCGACCTGTTAATATGTCTTCTTATTTGCGCGATTATTCTTCTGCAAGCGAAGAGCTATCTCTCTACTTGTCTAAGCTTCAGAACGTATGACTGCGATCGGTAAGGTAAGTAAGAAATATATAAGTAAAAGGTAAAATAATATAAACGGAACGTAGTCCCCGACAATATTAAGCAATATAAGATGACTTCAAAAGCTGCAATGCAGTAGGCACTGGTCAATAAACAAAGCATGAGGAAAGTAGTTGCCATAACCACATGTGGGGAAATAAAATACTGATATGTAAGTAGAACTGGTTTTCGTGTTTAGCTCACCTATACATAATATGTTTGTTGTGCGTTATTTTGATACTCGTAGCCCTCACGTCGACGTCGTTCGACATGCTCGTTTGCCGCCAACAATATATTAAAAGACCATCTTTGTCAGTGTAAGTCTTTTTTAACTATTCTTCACAGGAATCATCCTACAACCTAGAATGTTCAAACGTTTACATTAAATAATTTAGAGCAAAACGGTGGTATAACAATGCAACTTTATTCATAAATTCTTTTTCTGTATATACAATAGCTAAAGCGTTGATTTGCTAAGTATTATCATTTTGAGGTCCAAATTATGTTTAGGTTAAAAGGCCCAACCCTTTTCTGTATGTAAAAGTGTATAGAAATAAAAGTTATTCCTTGTGAATGTTACGTTCTTGACATGCTTTTTTCTAGTACTTGTACCAAAATTTTAAAGTTATGATTCTAGAATCAAAATTTGCACTGTCCAGTGGTCATTGATTTACTTTAATTGTACTTAGAATATCATTTTCTCTGAAATCAAAAGGCCGAAGCATATGTACCATATTTGGCATACAAGATTCTTCTTAGATTGTTCAAAGTAACCTTTTAACCGCCCTCCTCCCTTTGCAGATATGACATTTTGCACCTGTTAAAGTTCTTCTGGGAACTTTAAATTGGGAAATAAATTTAATTCACATGAATAAAATATCTTGAAGATATTCAATAGCCATGTGTTTTTTAAAAAACAAAACAAAACAAAACAATAAAAACAATCGAATGAAGGATCGATATTAGTTAGAGTGGTATACAATTCCTTGGATGAGTAATAATTGCACAGTTTATTTCAATTATACAATGAGATTTATTTAATATTGGAGGCAAGAAGATACCTATTTTTCTCACTTATTTTCCTTTACCCCACACCATCTACGAAAATAACAATTTGTTATATTAACAAGAAATGCAGAACGACACATATGCCCCCCATCTTTCTAGCTCTTGTCTCACAGTATTGATAATGTTGTTATAGAAACTAGAAACTTGCCATAAATAGGTATATGAAAGTGTTCAATTATGGAAAAAGAAAAAAATAAGACTTTGTGATAAATAGTTTTCAAGATAATTAGCGGAAACAAATCTGACATTTAAGGCCCCTGTGACGTTGACCTTTGAACTAGTGACCCAAATTCAATAGGGGTCATCTAAAAGTAATGACCAATCATTATTAGAAATATGAAAACTTTGTGATAATTAGATTTTAAGATTATGAGCGGAAACAATACTAACATTCAAAAACCCTGTGACATTGACCTTTGACATAGTGACCCAAAATCAATAAGGGTTATCTACTAGTTATGACAATCAGTATGTTAGATATGAAGAATTTGTGATAAATAGTTTTCAAGATAGTAAGCGGAAACCATTCTGAAATTTAAGGCCCATGATTTGACCTTTGACCTAATGACACCAATATCGAAAGAGGTCATCTACTAGTTATGACCAATCACTATGTGAAATATGAAGACTTTGTTATGAATGTTTTTCAAGATAATCATCGAAAACCACTGTGACATTTTAGACATCTGTGACCTTGACCTTTGACCTAGTGACCCGAAAATCAATTAAATTTACTATAAATGACCAATCACTTTGTGAAATATGAACACTTTGTGATAAACAGTTTTTATGATAATCAGCAGAAACCATGTGGTCTACAGACGGACAGACAGACCAACAGATTGACAGACCGACCGACATAAGCAAAACAATATACTCACTCTTCTTTGAAGCGGCGCATACTAGTAATTACAATCTGTACAGCTTAACCTTTAGCGAAATAACAAAACACAGACATTTAACATTCATTTGATATTAGTCACTTCACGTTTTTTTCGTTTTTTGTTTTTTTTTTTGTTTTTTTTTTTAAATTATAAAATACATTTATAATTCTAGCATGCTGTGTAATATTCACAAACAGCTTGTATGATTTTATAACTGCGCAAACATAATTAATTCTAAAACTGTTATAATAGACCAAATATTGATGTCTATTGCTTAATGATATTCACTCAAGTACTATTACATACGGACAAGTTGAAGTATTTTTCAAACAAAATACAAAACTCAGTTGCAATAGCTGTAAATAGTTCTGATTATATACTTGTATTACGTTTTTGACATTCCAACTCGTAATAATTGTGACCACGTCATTGACGCCCAAGGGCGACGTCTTATTGATTTATGTAAAAATACATCTTTGGTCATAGGTAATGGCCGGTTGCTTTTTGATACTCATGGAGAGTACACCTTTCATTCATTAAATGGCTGTAGCACTGTTGATTACCTTTTGCTCGATAAACAAGACTTTAAGCTAATATCATATTTTGAAATAGCTGAACCGAACGAATTTTCTGACCACTCTGGTCTACAATGTACTTTAATGTCTAAACAAATTTCAAATACATCCTCGTATGATTATACTTCATATAAGCAATATATAAAATGGGATCTTGCAAATATCGATGACTTCTTAAATAGGCTAGATGAACAACATCTACAAAATGTCATATCGTCATTAGAAAATGAAGAAACTTATATAGATAATGTTGTCAAAGGGTTTGTTGATATAATACGTAAGCAATCTTTTGACGTATTTGGCAAAACGATAACGTTGCACAATATAACAAAACCGAATTGTAATAAACAAAAATGGTTTAATCACGAATGTTTTAATGCACGTAAACAAAATAAAATTGATAGAAATAAGTTTCTCCGAAACAAAACTCTAGAAAATAAACATATATTCTTAAGTGCTTAAAGTAATTATAACAAGATTAGAAATAAAGCAAAAATTGCATATAAAAAACAAGGAAAAATATTAAATACCAATACAAGAAAAAACCTACAGTCCGAAAATCTAAGTATAGATGGTTTGTTTAATCAGTTCCGAAATTTATACGGTGAAGTACCTGAAATACACCAGATTAATGTTGATAATGATCAAATATATGACGATTATTTGGATGGAGAAATAAGCTATGATGAAATAAAGTTTGCTGTTTTATCGCAAAATGATAATAAAAGTAGTGGAATAGATGACCTATGCGCTGAAATTTATAAATGTTAATATAAAAAGATTGCATTAGTATTACACACTTTTTACAGACTGTTTAATAAAGGGGAGTACCCAGAAATATGGGGCAAGGGAATAATTGTACCAATCTTTAAAGGAGTTACATAGATGATCCAAACAAATATAGGGGTATATGTCTTAGAAATATACTAGGTAAAATATATTCGCAAGTATTATTAAATAGAGTCACAAAATGGTCGCAATTAAATGAAAAATTAAACGATCATCAATTTGGCTTCCAAAAGGGTAGAACATCTACAGAATATATCTTTTTATTACACTCAGTCATCGCAAAATCATTCAGATGTGGCAAAAAACTTTACACAGCTTTTGTAGATTGTGAAAAATGTTTCGACAAAATAGATAAAACGTTTCTATGGCATAAACTTATTGTTGAAAATGTCAGTTCAAGAATTGTTAAAGCTATGCAATCTATGTGCAATCTATGTATAGTGTAGTTAAGCAATTTATTCGATATATAAACCAATACTCAGACTTCATCGAATCTCATATTGGGGTCAAACAAGGAAACCCAAGTTCTAGTCCTTTATAAATGATATCCACAGACATCGAAGGAATATTTACACTAGACGAGCTAAAACTGTTCATTTTACTGTTTGCCGATGATTCGGTACTTTTTGCAAACACTCAAAATGCACTTCAAGATTTACTTAACAAACTAGAAGCATATTGTGATACTTGGGGCCTAAAAATAAACACCGACAAAATAAAAATAATGATTTTCGAAAGGGGCCGTCATACACAACATAATTTTATTTTATGTGAACAACAATTAGAGGTTGTTAAATCCTTCAAATACCTAGGAACACACCTATTTAAAAATGGTTCTTGGTACAGAACGCAAAGCAGGATAGCACAGTACGCATCATATGCTTTACATAACTTGTTCATTATTTTCAATCAAGTAAAATTAACCAATAAAGATAAATGTAATCTGTTCTATAGCCTAGTTGGATCAGTCCTAAATTATAATGCACCAATATTGGAAAATCACGAATCAAAAGCTATTGAGTTGATACATTGTAAATGTTTACGTAAGATGCTTGGTGTAAAAAAATCTACAAATTTAGAAGGACTATATGAAGAGGTTGGAAGAGTACCTATGAAAATATATAGAAAACTATTTATGATTAGATACTGGATTAAAATATTGACATCTTCCAATGTATTAATAAAAAAGGTTTACGATATGTTGTCAAATGATTGGTAATCAAAATATAAAATATAAAAAATATGAATTGGGCTTATCAGATAAAACATATTCTAGAGGAAATAGGATAAGCTGACATATGGATTAATCAAAATAATATAGTCATCCCTTATTATTTCATCAAACAGAGAATCCTTGATATTTATAAACAATCTTGGTACACTAATATCAACAACTCTAACATATTATCTTCATACTGTCTATTTAAACATACTTTTAATTTTGAAAAATATCTAGAATGTATAAATGAAAGAAAATACCAAATAGCATTATCTAAATATAGACTGTCTTCTCATCAACAAGCAATCGAAACTGGAAGATACACAAATGTCGATCGACAACTTCGAATTTGCAAAGAATGTAATATGAGCATGATCGAAAATGAGCATAATTTTTTTTAGTATGCCCGAAATATAGAGAACTAAGAACCAAATACTTTAAACCATATTATTATTGTAGATGGCCATCAATCCAAAAGTTCATAACATTCTATCATGTGAATCCTCAAAAAGTATTACCAATGTTGCTAAATTCATATATTCTGCCTTTTAAGTACGAAATAACAATAACAATGTTTAAATACACTGACGATTACTAAGTATTTTATACTATCATACTATATAATGAACAAAGAGACGCAAATTTTTATAGTAAGTTAACCATTGAAAACCTCTAAACACAGTTGCAGATAACTTGTATTGATTTTATTAAGATTGACTGAATGTACATTTTATCAATGTACTTATCTTTTTATTTGAATTGATCACGTTCTTCTGTTGAAAATTTCATGTCTGTATTTCATGCATTGTAAATGGCTATGTATGTAAACACATAGTATGCTAATAAACTATATGTTATGTTATGTTATATACTTGTATGCTATTAGTGTACGACAATCTGGTGTTAAAGGGGTACGTCCCCAGATTAGAATAAAAAGTTTTGAATAATCAAACACATTAAATATTTAGAGCTTTAGAAACGTGGTGTAAATATGGTATGGACTAAATCTGTTATGTTCGAAATTCAGCCAGTACGTATTAAGAAATGTTCCTCAATATAAGTAATTTTTTTGTTTAGATTTATATATTAAACTTAAGATAATAAGCATGGTAAAGAGGCAATGCTTATAACCATAAATCGATATCATCACATTAAACAATCCTTTGAAAATTTGAAAATTAAGGCATTGTTGTCGGTACAATGATGTTGGGGTAATGAAAATAAGAGATTTTAACGAGACTCGTCTGAAAATAATTTCCTCACTTTTTGTATAAATATTGTTCAATATGAGACATTATTCAAAGGTATATAGTGTTCATACTGTCATGAATATTTGGTTTCTTTTATAATAGTTTTAGTTCCCTTTCCTTTATTGTATGTCAATTAAAAGCCAATTAAACCTCAGAAATGTTTTTACTTTTAATTTTAAAAGCTTTTTATTGTTGTTTTCTTGGTTTATATTTTCAAAAAAGTTACCCATTGACCAATTACCTGAGTCATCTGTCTCTTATGTTGCTTTTTGGCAATTAGTACTTAGTGATTTAATCTTTTGTATGCAAGTTCTATACTACTTTATTTACCAGTTTGTTACTTTTATGAAGAATATTATTTTTAAAGCACTACTTTCTTTAGCGATATACATCTAACATTACACCATTAACTTAAAATTATAAGACTCATATGTGTCATTTTAAGAAAAGAAAATATTTGTTTGTTTCTAAGGCAAAATGTCCTTTTAATCAATCAATCGCTGAGATACATTTTTGTTGAAGCAAATTTTTAATGATTGAAAGATCCTCTGAATTTGAAGCTATTGTCATGTTTTTTTAAATTGGAAAATTCTATTTTTAATTTTTCGTGAAAAATAGTAAGTGCTATTTACCGTTTCGAGTCTGGTAAGAATCCCCGGATGTGCATGCTCTGACCTGGTTTTAGAGTTCTTACAGTGCTCATGACCGCCAGTTCAAGCTGGTTAAATATATATCGCTTATCTGTCAAACACTGAATGTGTAAACAATTTTAATCATTGTTAATCTGTTTTTATTGTAGGTTGCACACCAGATTTTATAAAACTAACAATTAGTGACGACCTTCCAAAGAACGACAGATCAACTAAAGTTCAATTCTTTTGCAACAATTGGAACAGTATAAGCGTGTATTTTCGGTTAAAAAATACATATGACGAACACAGATTCTTTTCTATAGAGCATGCCAGTACAGGGAATTTAAATTACCTTATTTTAACAATAACGAATGTATTGTATATAAACACTTGGAACGTAAGTAGATGTATTTACCATTTAAGTATCTTTCTTTATGATCATACCTTATAGATCTTCATTCATCGTCTTTAAAAAAATGTTGGTTTTCTTTCAATTTTTTTCAATTTCTTGATGTAATGCCATCTGGTTTTAAATTCGAATTTGAATAAAATATGGTTCCATTATTATTTACTTTTATAACCCTACAAGAAATAAAAAATAATTGTCTAAACAAAATCAAAAACTTTTGAAAATATGTTTATCTTGAGCCCATCAAATGACACTATCGATTTAAGATGTGACTTCAAAAAACTAAATGACGTAAATAAAATTGCTTCTACGAACATTCTTTTGCGTTGCAGTATAACTGAACAATGGTTGTAAATGCATGGTGTAGTGTTAAATTGTTTCTTGATAATATGAATGTGCACATGTGGGATGGTCTTAAACAAGACATTTGAAATTGATTAATATTTCCTTATTATATTTTTTGTTACATATGCATATCCTTATTTTTGTCTCAAAATCGTTCAAAAGGAATAAAATCACGTATAAATAATATCTTTTTTACAAAATTGAATATATATAACTTGATAAACCAATCGTACAATAAATTTTACTTAAACTTGATAGCCTTGTTAATGATTTCACCTTTTATTTGTTAAATCTTTTGATACGTTTTTATATTATAGTAAACAATATTAACAGTAATAGCTCGTTTTGTTTTAAAAAGTATGAAAGTAATTCATCAAGTGTATTCCCGAATAGAATAATGCATTCCTGCATATCAGATTGGCATTTCCGTGAGTTTTACCCATGCCGGAAATTTCATCTGGCATGGGGGGTTCCAGATGAGTCGCGTGCTGTACAATGGCACGGTTAGGATGACGTCATTTTACCGTTATGAATGAAGTTGCAATTCATACGCTGTTGTAAGATAGTAGTTACGGTTGTAATGATATAAATTTTTATTGAAAATAAAGATAAAGAATTTAAGATATAATGGAATATGGTAGAATATGCAAGAAAAAATATCTGACATATGTTTGCGGTTCGGATAGGAAAATCCGTCCCTCGGTGACGCGCCCATGGGCAGTAACTCGGCAAGCCTCGTTACCGCCCAATGGGCGGGTCACCTCGGGACGGATATTCCGATCCGAACCGCAAAATATGACAGATATTATTATTGTAATCAATATTACTTCATTACATCATTTTTACGTTGATTGTAGAAGGTTAGGATCTCGTAAAAACATAAAGTAAAAGTCTGCGACGAAATTATAAGGTAATATGAGAGTGGTTAAGTTCAACCTAACCGTCATTGACTTCAGCCCCGACAAGAAAGTACAAATTACCTTATAATACAGCTTAGTTGCAACGGTCAAAGGCTTTAACAAAATTTGAGTCCTTCCTTAAAAAATTTTTGGTTCTTTTACAAATGTAAAATTGAAACTTTATACACCATATCGTTCATAAACTGAATCATGCATTATTTTATTTGAAAACAGACGGATGTCATTGTACTGAAAGAACCGTACAGAAATGAAACGCTAAATATAGTTCCAATTAAGATAGATGTGAAAGAAGCTAACGACCGGCCAACTATTCTACCGCAAAACCTTTTAACGGAAGTACGTGAAGATGTCCCAGTCGGTACACTCGTAGGAAACTTCTTAATTTCTGATCCGGATGATGGGAAATTCGGAGATTTACAAGTTGGAATGAACACTCGGGAAGGTAGTTTAACAATCTTCTTTTTTCATTTAAATACTCATACTCATATCTTCCATTAATAATAACTCTTTTGCTTACATTTGAAAGATATTCTAATAGGAAATATATTTTGTTTCACATGTTATTACTTATGACAATTCGTCAAAACCAATATGTTGTTAGTCGTTGCACGTTAAAAATGGACTGAGTTTCCACATTTCAGTTTGTTATTTAATATCACTAGGGATAAGCTGATTTAACCACAAAACTGGATGTTGTTTAATATTGATTTTGTTGCCGAATATCGAGCCATCTTCACAGTGTAGCTCTAATAAATGTTGTGCCGAGTCAGATCGTCATTCAATAACAATAGAATATTGTCGCGCTAGCTAGCTAGTTATTAAATATTGGTCAGATGTTAAGCTGAATATAACAATAAATTCACACAAAAAATCAGCTCATTACTCACTTTTTAACGAATGCTGTGTTGAAACTTTTTCTATTATTGACAAGCGCATGTGGTGCTTTAAATGTGTGAAGCCATACATTTGCTGTTATTATTTATATTGTAAGTAAAATGATTATTAAAACAACCTAATTTATCTGTTTGAAAATTTGTATAAATTTGTATAACATATTTATCAGATAGATCTATATCTTTTACACTTAAAAATTGCGTTAATTGTCGTCGTTTTTCCTAATTTGTCTTTGTTCTCATATTCTTTAGCGACATTCCAGGTTATGGCGTGCAAAATTTCAAATGTCGATATCTATACAATTTTTTTTCTTATGGATTATTGGATATATAATACAAGATTATAATGCCTCTTTTGTTGTCTAAAAGAAAGAAACAAATTTGAATGTCTAAATTTTCGGAACTGATATGGTTTTGGTTCGTACACGTAAGTTTTATTAAAAAACAAACAAACTTTCCCTTCCTCTTCGTATAAAGAAAATAATTTTGCTTACTTATATACACTCAACAAAAATAGAAACCTGACAGTGTATATTTTTTATTATTATTTTCAGGATATCTATGACGTAAATGTAAAAACGAATGTAGGGCATGAAAAAGAGATGCATGCACAACATTACATTGATATGCATTTTGTTGTTTATTAATTATGTTTAAGTTTTTAAATAACGCTAGTTCTTAGGAAAGGGTGTCAAATTCAATTTTGTGGCTATAACATTTTTGATTACGTGCAGATAGGTTTTTATCATTTCATTAACAATTTTAAAATGCATGCGATTTTTTCATTTAATTCAATATCGGTTGTGGTCACCTCTTGCTCTAAGTAGTACATCAACGCGTCGACGCATAGAATTGACGAAACGTTGAACAAGGTTATTTGGAAGATTGTTACATTCCGCTATCAATGCATTTGTCATTTGGAGAATATCCTGTAGGGCGTGATGTCGTCGGACATTTCTGTCAAGTTTATTCAAGATATGCTCTATCGGGTTCATATCTGGAGGCATTGCTGGCCATTGCATGGTATAAACGTTGGCTGCAGCTAAGCGAGCGCGAGTTATCCTCGCCGTGTGAGGACGGGCGTTGTCTTTCTAACACAAAGGGACCGTTTCTTTGCATAAATGGAATAGCCTCGGCATTCAATACTTCGTTGTTGTATCTCTGGGCGTTTAAGTTGCCGTGTATAACAATAAGCCGGGTCTTTTGTGCATCCATTATCCCACCCAATACCACGACGCTTCCACCACCGAAACGATCATGCTGTCTAACACAGGCAGTTGCAAACATTTCGCCCTTTCGACGGTAAATTCTTACACAGCTGTCGGCATGACTGAGATTTTAACGAGACTCGTCTGAAAACAGGAGAGTATTCCAGTCACGTCAGCCAGTGACGGTGCGCACATGCCCACATAAAACGGGCCTGACGATGGCGTTAAGTGAGAAAACCGCCTGTTTATGGGCTTCGCGCTATAATCGGGCGTTGTTGTGCGTGCAACCGATTGCGAATGGTTTGTGCAGTTACGTTAATTTCGATTGCGGTCAAGGTCGCCGGTCTGAACCTGTCACGTGAGTTAAAACAATTGAACAGTCGTCCCTTGGACGATCGTGCACATCACCTGTAAGTCTACAGCGTCTTACAAGTTCATGAACTGTGTTATGACTGCAGTTGAACGTTCTAATTACGTCACACCCAGCAGCATTCCTATTGCTTGATTTCTCTCTGTTTCTGATAAACGTGGCATTGTGAAAGCTATCAATTTTAGGTGTGAATGGCACTAAATTGTTACTGGACATATGTATAGTGCCTTACATCACTGTCTATCTGACATCGTTCAGCATGCACGGGGTTCACAGGCAAAAACTAAAAATTTACACATAGCTGCAGTCTACTGACAATATGCGGTGAAAACGAAAAACATGTATAGTGTATCTATAGTACATGAATACTCACTACACATGTTTTGATTTAATTCACAAATTAGAAAACATTTAAAAGAAATATTGTCAGGTTTCTTTTTTTTTGTTGAGTATGATAATAGTTAATACACGTTTTTTGATTTATTTTCTAGATATAGATATAAATGAATGGTTTGAAGTAGTAAAATTATCAAATGATACTATCCAAATTAGGACAGCTTCAGTACTAGATGCGGATGAATACTGGAACAGGTAAAGATATATATAAACTCTGTTTTTACTACTTTTGACAAAAATACACTTTTGCATCAAACTTGATGACATGGTGTTTTTTGTTCACAGAATATCAGGTTATCAAAATATTTTGCATTTTTAAACCGATGCGATGATACATTAATTGATGGTTTAAGACCGTTTAATCAACTTTCAGATGTTCAAACGCATTCGATTCCGTAACCTTTTTTAACAGACGGAATCAAAACTTGTAGCACTTTTTGTTCTGGATCTTAACCGTTGTGATGACATACCTTTTGGTGGTTTAAGGTGGTTTATTTAAGTTCCAGAAGTAAAAACACACACGCTATCTTGTTTTTGAAAGTAAATGTAATCGCATCGCAATCCGTACAGATAAAGTGCGGTTAACGTTATGGAAAAGAAATATTTTGTGAAAATCACTATAACATATCTCTTGCTTAAAGGGACTCCACTATTTTCTAATATGACGAATGAGGTGATTTGTAACGGTCTGAACAAGTAACTTGTGTACACAATATAAGACTATATTCTCACTCCGTTCGTTTTTTTCCAGTCTGATAATTATTTTGATAATAAAAATTCCCCCGTCCCCAAAAAAATGAATAAATAAATTGTATTAAAATCGTCATAATCCTCTTTAGATGTTAAATTATTATATGAATTTTCTTGCAAGACATAGTGTCTAAAATAATCATATATAACCAAAAAAAAGCTTACTAAAATAAAGGAACGAACAAAAAACGGTATGATAAATAAAAAAGCGTTTAATAAATAAATAAATAAATTGTTGGTATTGAACTTTTTGTAAATACGAGCTTCTTTCATTATTGTCTTTATTTTATAGAATAGTCATTTGCATACATTTAAAATGAGACACCATTTTCAGTCAAAATGTCATTCACAATGAAAGACGTGGACCTACCTTCACTTTTGAAGTCGAGGTGAGCGTGTTTTTTTCTATTTCACGAACTTCAAGTGCTTTTTTACAGTTTTCTTTATTGTGATATATATAATTGTATTAATGAATTAATAACAAAGAGAAATGTATCATAAAATGTATCATATATATACAGTTTGCTCGGTTTTTATTTAGTAAAATAATATTATAGAATTAACAGCCTATAAATTTCTCATGTTGACCGTATCTGCTTACTGAACACGTACTTCGTACTTCGTAATAATAGAAACAAATATCTTGTACATGCATTTGTTTCAAAGTCACTTGGATGGCGTAAATATTTGTGTTCACTTTGTTACCTTCTCTTAATTAAAGGAACAATTTATCCGTGCAGACCTTACCGTTATATAACGAGAACATCACTCTGGTTTGTCAATCCCAACATGTTTTCTCCCTGTCCGCACAAGGATTCTAATAAAAATATGACTATATATTTGAAGGTGAGGGACGGCGGAGGCTTAAAAGATCATTCCATAATCGAAATCACAATTATAGACATCGGTGATTTAAAACCAGTTTGCAATCATCAGACTTTAACAAACCAAACTCATTGGACAAAAAGGGGTGCAATTGTTACCAATTTAGACAATTTTTGCCGTGCCCGAAACTATATGAGCGCTGTTGTTTTCTTCCAAGAAGTAACATACTCTTTGATATCAGACAGCTGTAAATGTAAGTTTTTGATTTGTGGAACTGCGTTTGTATTTCGTCAAAACAAATACAAGTAAAAGATCAGTCATAATGTAACGGGGTTTTGACCACACAGTTATGTTATCCTATCACAGACTTTATTATGTATTACATTTTTATATAATCAGACTATTGATTGTATATAATGATAGCAAATTTGAGTTAGTGTTATTTCACCGAATTCAGATAACATTTAAACTAATACCCTGGAAGAAAATATGAAAAATAACAAATGGTTTTTAATGTAATAGTTTCAGATTGCTTCAAGACTTCTTCTAATCGATACAAAGGCTTTAAAACCACAACGTTCAACGGGCACACTTGTCAGCGGTGGGATTCACAAACTCCTCACAAACATTCACTAAATCAAACCGATAGATTTCCAGACATTTCTGTATTTGATGCTGCTAATTATTGTCGAGATCCCGACGGCGAAGGGTTACCGTGGTGTTACACTAAAAACGCTAGCGTTAGATGGCAGTTTTGTGGTATTTACAAGTGTCCGGGTGGTAAGTGGCATATTAATACAGCTTCATTTCTATCATTTTCGACATCACAGTTAAAAATATCATTGATATAACCCGGTTTGCAATCATCAAACTTTGAAAAACCAAACAAATTGGGGACAAAAAGGTGCAGTCGTTACCAGTTTAGGCAATTTTTGCCGTGCGCGAAACTATATCATCGTTGTCGTTTTCTTCAAAATAGTAGCATACTTTTTCAGATAGCTGTTACTGAAAGTTTTTGATTTTTGGATCTGCGTTTGTATTTCGTCATAACTAATACCAGTATTAATTTCCTTGTTTTCCTTTGAAATAGCTTAAAAGTCAGTCATACCGTAATGATTCTATGGTTACATGCTTATGTTTTCCTATACTGTTGATTGTATATACTGATACTGAATTTGAATCAAATGTTCCTTCACCGAATTCAGATATCATTTTAAATACTAGTCAGGAAGAACAAAATGGAAAATTCAAATTCAGTATGAAACATATCAAATGGTTTTCATCGTAAAAGTTTCAGATTGTCTCAAGACTTCGATTTCTTCTAATCGATACAACGGCTTTAAAACCACAACATTCGACGGGCACACGTGTCAGAGGTGGGATTCACAAACTCCTCACAAACATTCACGAAATAAAGCCCATAAATTTCCAGACATTTCTGTATCTGATGCTGCTAATTATTGTCGAGATCCCGACGGCGAAGGGTTACCGTGGTGTTACACTACAGACCCTAAACTAAGATGGCAGTTTTGTGGTATTTACAAGTGTCAAGGCGGTAAGTGGCATATAAAAACAGGTTCATTTCTATCATTTTCTTTCTACCATACTTCTCCAAATTCCTTGCGTGACATTCTCGCCGTAGAGAAAATAGAAAAAAAAGAATCCCCAAAGAGAGCCCAACACTGCAAAATTTGAAAATGTTGCCGGTTCGGTTTGATTGAGCCTGTTCTTTATGATATTGTCAAGTGAAAAATATTCACGCCCCCTAGGACCGGCTAATTAAAAATTTGAATTAAGAAACCTCCGCAGATAGTACCGTTCCATTCAAAGCGACGTAATCGCTATCGCTTTTGGTCCCAAATTAACAAAAAGCGTGTGCCCTAAACGAGAAAACAATGGGTGGAACTAAACAAAATGGAATTATGAAAGGAGATCAGAGGTTATGAAGCCTGCATATCACAGATAGACGTCAAAAGACAAAGATAAAAAGCAGGCAACATAGGCACACGGCGGGCCAATGTCAAATCATTTCATGTACTATTTTCAGACTGCTTATATAAAATGGGTGCATGTATGCCTTGATTGAATTCACGTGTTGGTCATATTCCTGAACTAATGTTTAGAAGTCGTCAAGAAACAAATTAAAAAAATAACTTGTCAAAAATAATTCTGATAATTCTACCTCATACCTTTTTTGTATGAATAGGACAGTATTACTATAACCGCTAAACTCTTTCCTGCATTAGTTTGTTTCATATCGACAAACTGCATACATCAGTAGGTAATAAAAGTGTTATTTGCAAGCTATAGTATAGTTTCTTTTAAGACATCTGGCCATGAAATGTAATTAATCCATTGAAATTGTAATTTTAGTTTAAAAACAATACGTATAAATTCAATATAATATCAATGATATTCAATTATTTCAGTGTTTGACATTACTAATAATGGAATGGTAAAACTGCAAAATGAAGTTCCGAGCGACATCATGAATTGCACTCTATCAGTTAGGGCTTCAGACAAAGCCTTTCCAACAATAAATGCCACTTTTTCTTTACTTATTGAATGTAAGTAGTTCAGGTGAAAATCTATACCACTATATTTCTTAGTTGTTTGGAAATAAGTAAACAAGTAAATCCATTTGACCTAGAAATATTTGAATTTAGGTAACGTACTTAAATTAAGTGTCTACGTAGTTGATAAATTGTGTACATAAGAAATTATGCAATTAAGTTACGTGTTAAATTAATGTATTTGAACAATGTGATGAAAGTAAAAGGAATTTACATCTTTAAAAAAAATAAAATCATAAATATAAAGACAGGACCATCGCAAAGTTACCTACCTGGAGAAGGATATCAACTAAAATCAGGAGAGTACTTAGAGGCCGGGACATGAATAGTGCCAAATAATAAATGTTAACAACATACAATAGAAACCGATCTTGACTGTAACCCAAATATGTTTTTGTATAATAATAGAACACAAGTTTCCTTACACTTTCAGTTACTAAGTGTTTAAGCGATACAGATTACCAAAATATACAATGGGAATCAGGGACCCTAGAACAGACCACTTGGCGTGAATGCCCGGCTGGATATATTGGTATTATTTTCTATAATACTTCTTAACTTGAATTTTTGATATTGCAAAAATAAAATCAACAATAACAGTTTGGAGATTGTAACATGAAGATATTACAGTTTGACCAAAATAATATTCCAATATGATTGATGGGCGGTATTCCATTGTTATGCACAATGAAATGTTATTCCTTAAATTCTAACGTTTGCCCTTAAAATACACTTGAATTTAAGACTCAACACACACCTTGCCCTGTCTGAGTCAGCTTTAAGTGATAGTTTGCTTTGTTTGATGTCCCTACTTAATGGGATTTAAAATTCATGTGAAGCTTGTATCAAATTAAGTTTATTTTCACGTCATTTATACTTTAAACAAATGGGAAAGGATTACCGGGTCTAACGTTCAAGTGTTGGTCTAAATCACAATAAAATATAGTCAGTTTGACTTCAAGTATTACTTTTTAAAGACAGCCGATATTCATTATTGCATACAGGGTGTGATACAGAATTGCTATTATAATGTTATGCTTTTTTGTGTGAAAATATATACATGTATATACGAGACAAAGGTGTAGAAAGTGAAATGAACTTTTTCGAATCTTTTCGCGGGACGTTCAAACTTTGCCAAGTAAAGTAAAATATAAAACAAGTACAACTTTTATTTAGTACAAAAAGCGTATTATAACAATACAATACCAAAATATTCGTTTTTCTGCAGGCCAGGTATCACGGTACTGTACAGAAAGAGGTTATCAGGATCCCGTGTACAACTGTACGAAATCTTCAATTGATAACATTTACAAAAAGGTATTAGAATTAAAGAATTATAAATTTGTTTAGTCTCAAAGACACTGTTCACTTTTTAAGTATTTCCAGATAGCTACATCTCAGATGTACCTAACCATGCTGACTTAAAAGCTTCCTTACATAAAATTATTTAAAGTCTTTAACCATGCTGGTTACAATAAATTCACGATATAGTCTTCAAACAACAGAAAATGAAATAAAAATGAGTTGGATTACAAATGGAAACGTCATGACTTTACCACGAAAAATGGGCGAAGTAAATGTACATTATTAAATAATATATACGTTCACACCGGTTTATGAGAACATGAGTCAAATAAGGCAATTAATACATTTTTTTTGCCTTGAACTTAAGGATAAAAAGGGTTACTAACGCTTTGCTTTTTAATTTAAAATTGAAATCATTCTTTATACCTTTATGACTGCTTTATGACTAAACTACTGAAGCTGTTCCCAAGTTGTTGTTCTTGTATTACAGTTGATTGAGGACATGAAGACTGGTCAGGTAGATATAGTTGAAGTATTGGATGAACTATCAATTGCGACATCCGCCACTTACGAGAATAATACACTTTTTATCGGAGATATAGTCACTGCATTTAATATACTTACAAAGATAATTGATGTGGTAACAGTCAACACAACAAACCTTGAAAACATAACAAACGTAAGTAAACTTTGTAACGTTTAATCGTATAAAAATATTATAAAAAACTAAAAGTATTAAATAGCATCACTATGGTGATTGATTAATTTAATTTCTGACATGCCAGTCCATATTTATATGAGCCCAACGCGCCAGAATTACAACAGGCCCCGAGGTTATAAAGAAATTCTCCAAGCTCATACTCAGATCTCAGGTATTTGATTGGTCAGAAACTGCCACAGAATGTACACTGACCAATGAAAATCCTGAGATTTGAGACAGAACTCAGACAGAAGTTTTATAACCTTGAGGCCAGGATGTTAATAGTAAAATGCTGTGTGGCAGCTCAGTATTTCACTGATAGCTTAATGTATTTAAACATTGCCATGTTGTTCAGATCATAAAACAATTTTCTAGCTATACGAAATACTAAAATGGTACTGTATGTTTTGGATTACATATATTATACATGTACAGTGTCATATGGACACGAAACTAGGAAGCAGCATCAAAATTGAATGAACGTTTTGGTATTGCAAAAAATATGTATTGTTTCTTTTTAGGCATATGTACAAACAATCAACAATATTCTGGATGAAAGTACAATACAAACGTGGAAGGTGAACATAAATCAGGTAATTGTTATGCAATAGAGAAAACCGGAATCCCTAAAGAACACCGAAAACGACAAAATTGTATATGTTGTAGGTTCAGTTTGATTGAGCCGGTTCATGGACGGTAATAAAAAGTGCAAGTTACCGTCCCCCAGTGCAGACTTAAGCAGAATTCAACATTAAGTCATGGTACTGATGAAATTTTGAATTAAGAAACATTCGCAGATGTGTTCTTACGGCGGTTATCATGGAACTTACAATATGAAACGTTAGTGACATTCCATGAAGAGCGGTGCAAATTGTTACGATCATGATGTGCTTTTCATAAACACCTTGCAGTGAATATATTGTTCTCATCATAGTATTTTTTATATAAACGTATTCCATGTTAGACATTGTTTTCATTTAGTAAAGAATTATTTAAGCAGATATTAGGATTGGAATGGATATTTAGACAGGTTTGTGACGGACATTGTTCTGCTTTAAGTATGTTTTATATTGACATTTTACAGATAATTACATTGTTCTGATCATAATTTGTTTTATTTAGACAGGCTCTGGGGCAGACGTTGTTCTAAAGATAACAGATAGTTTTGTGGAGAAGATATTGACAACTTCAAAAAATATCACTGCAGAGATATCAAAGTCAAATTTGTGTACGCCTCTTTTTTTTCAAAAATTAGATATAAACTCATTTTCTTAGTTATTTCTCTAAGATGTTATCCTTATAAAAAAATAAGATGCTAATTGCCAATATATAAAACTTCCTGCCTTTTGAATTCTTATCAAAATTAATATCAATCGCTTACATCGATTTTTGAATTAAGTCATATAGATAATCAATAATAATTCATTTCATGTTTACATGAAATTATACATTAATCTAATAATGACGTGTTTAATAATTATGTTTTATATGACAGATTTAAAAATGGGATCAGTACAATCCTGTAGCGAAGCACTGAGTTTCCCTGAACGTGAAAAAGGAAGTTTCCTAGAGTGGGCTAGACCAAGGAAGGACAAACTTATGATTGACTGTGACAGTATGTTATGCTTGATTACATGTATCAAACTATGTTTGCAAACTATAACTATTACAAAATGTGTTTTTAGCTCACATGAGCTAGTTGAATGTCATAGGTCATCGCTGAGCTAACAATAGAAAAATCTTGTAAACACTCTAGTGGCTACTGTTTTGATCCAAATATCCTGGAAATTAGTCTGAAAATTTGTGTTTTAATGACTTCTAGGTCAAGTTCGAATATGGTTTAGCTTTGGTCAAAAACTAGGTCACACCGTCGAATTATGGAAAAACCTTGTTTACACTCTAGTGGTCACTTTTTTTACTAAATTGTCATCAAACTTTGGCAGGATGCTTGTCTAGGTAAATGCTCGGATGAGTTCCAGCATGGGTCATCTCGGATGAAAAACTAGCTAACAGGAGCTAAAAATACAAGAAAAAAAAAAAGGTTAACACACTAGTGGGTATTGTTTTCATCCAAATATTCTGGAAATTGCTCTGAAATAGATAACTTTAGAATCCCTAAAGAAAGCCCAACGCGACAAAATTGAAAATGTTGCAGGCTCGGTTTGATTGAGCCTGTTCATGGACGGTACTGGAAAGTGCAAGTTACCGTCCACGCCCCCTAGCATCGGCTTAAGCAGAATTCAACATTAAAACATGAAATAGTAAAATTTTGAATTTAGAAACATCCGCAGATGTGTTCATAAGGCGGTTATCATGGAACCCTCAATGTGACACTTCCGTGCAATTCCATGAAAAGCGGCGTACGGTCCCCAAGTAATATAAAGCGTGTGCCCTAAACGAGAAAACAATGGGCGGAACTAAATAAAATGGAATTTTGAAAGGGGATCAGAGGTTATGAAGCCTGCATATGACAGATAAGACGTCCAAAGACAAATTTAAAAAGCAGGCAACATATCTGAAAGTTTGTTTTGATGATTTTTAGGTTAACTTCGAATATGGGTCACATGGGGTTAAAAGCTTGGTCACACCGCTCAAATAATTGGAAAACCCTGTTAACACTCTAGTGGTCACATTTTTGACTCAATTGTCATCAAAATTGGTCAATGGTCATGATGCTTGTCTATGTAATTGCCTGATGAGTTCGAACATGGGTCATCTCGAATGAAAAACTAGGTAACAGGTGCTAAAAATAGAAAAAAAATGTTAACACTCTAGTCATTACTGTTTTGATCCATATATCCTGGAAATTAGTCTGAAAGTTTGTTTTGATAATGTCTAGGTCAAGTGTGAATATGAGTTACCTGGGGTCAAAAACTAAGTCACACTGCTCTAATATGAAAAATCCATGTTAACACTCTAGTGGTTACAGTTTTGACTCACCCGTCATGAAACTTGGTCAGGGTGCTTGTGTACAAATTTGCTCGGATGAGTTCGATTGGCTAGGTGAGCGATCTAGGGCCATCTTGGCCCTCTTGTTTACTATTAAACGTTAGAATATTATAATATAATAATTGTTTACATAGAAATGTGTTTATCATTTATGAATTAAATAAATTCTCAAATTTCACAATTTTTCTATAATTCCTTGTCATCTTGTAATATTTTATTGAAGGAATATGTGAACATTAAGTATAACTTGTTATGCTCCACTCTTTTCCGTCTAATTGAGTAAAAGCAACAGGAAGCCTTATCAACTGCTATTCAAACGAAAATGATTACGTATTGTGAAGCAACGTAAGCTGTGTAACGTATGCTCTCAACACATGGAAGAAACTTCCTGATAAAAACAACTTTCTAAGTAGCCTTCTATAATCATTTTAATACTTATTTTCTTATAACTTTTTTTATCTCTATTGTTTACATTGTAATGTTTGAAAATATCACTACACAATTATCATATTTTTAAATTCATGCTTTTTGAATATTAAATGATGAGTTTTTTTTAAATGTTACTACTTTGCAGGCACTGTCGAATCTTTTAGTGGAATAATGTACAGAAATCTTTCAATGATTATACCGTCGTTTACGAGCAGCACTAAGTAGGTTTATTTCTCTTTAAATTATTTTTTCTTTGAAGATTAATTCAAGTTAACTTCATAATATCCTGTTTGCAAATGTAGTATCACCACAGTGATCTATTAACTGTTTTGTTTATAATATAAAATTTCAAGACTTCATTTTTTCACCTGATCGTACAACTTATTAAATACTTGTTTGTATGCAAATAAAAAATCCAATTCACTTTTTTGCGACCAATTGTTTACTTTATCAAATGCATAAATAAGTTCAAATTGATCCAGTTAATTAGAATTGGTATGAAGCTCTATCAGACATGCATTGTTTGATTATTTGTGCTGATTGATCATGTTTTTATGAAAATCATAGTATATACTGAACAAAACAAAAAAAATCCCCTGTATTTAGAGGAGAGATACGCATATGAAAATCGCATTAAAGTAGATTTATTTGTATTAAAAGAGTATTTCATTGCGATTGTTTGTGAAAAATATTGCCTCGGGTTAGTCCAAGAGTAGTGAAATGATAGTTAAACTGCAGAATGGGGAGCCCTACAAAATCACAAATTAATATCAGGTATAACCACCTTAAGCATGAAGGACTGCCTGGGATCAGCGTATTGATTTCCGCTTGTGGAATGGTGTTCCATTCCAGGATTAAGGCTTGTCTTATCTAAATGACGTTTGACGGTGAAACACGGCGACATCTTACACGATGGTCCAAATTATCCCAAAGATGGTTAATGAAATTCAGATCAGGGCGTTTAGCAGGCGTATCAATAATAAATGCAATGTTATTCGACCCTAGGTGTATTGCTTGTGGTAGTATCATGTTGAAAAAGAGTGATATTGGCATTATTTTGAAACAGTTGGATAACATGTCTCACGTGAATTTTATCTCGGTAGCGTTCCAATTTCCTTTGATAACGACGAAATGAGTGCGAAAGCCGAATGTTATACCTGCCCAGACCAGGACAGAAATCCCCCAACCCAAAAATTGGTTTCATTCAAATACGCAGCAGTCGGCAAAACGTTCATTTCTCCTACAGTGTACACAAATCCTTCTATAAGCTCGATGAATGAAAACCTCGACTTTCCAGAAAAAAGAATGCCTTTCAATTGTGACCAAGCCAGCGTTGGTGTGTTCATGTCCAATTAACAAGATTTAAGCGGTGACGTCACCTCAAAACACAACCAACAATGGTCGACTTCCACATAGCACACCGTTGCGTAAGCAATTGCGAACTGTTTGGGCAGATAAACTGTTGTTATGTGTACCAGGGGTGTTAGCAGCAGTATCTCTGGCATTTTGGATGCGATTGCGCTGGTTGGTGTTTCGAATAAAGTGGTCTTGGGCACGCGCCGTGACGAGTCGACGTTCACTACTTGGTACATTTTTTTGTATGCCATGTTACTTGAAAACGTTGCCTTAGGTGTCGAACAAAAAAGATGGCATCAAATTTCCCAGATGCTTGCTTTATAACATTGTTCTGAACTTGATTCATAAATATTTATTTGAGATATTATCTTATGACAGATATTGATACATATTTCATATAGCAATTCGTAACCATTTCTTTCTCTTTCGTTTCTCATCAGGTCTGAAGATCTTCGTGTGAATGCCCCGGTCATATCATTTACATTTTATCCCATCATTAAGCGACAACTTGTTAACCCAGTGGAAATTACATTTCAGTTGTTTAACGTAAGTCATTTTTTTCCACATCAAATGTCCCAAAATGTTATGAGATTGCAATTTTAGGTAAGTACATGGGCAATGTTTACACGACTGAAGATTGAAGATAAATAACTTCGATATATTCTTTTATAAAGTATGAAACTTCATGTACATGGTGACGTATTTAGGCCATCTTGGCGGGATTTGTTAACTTTCAATTTAGATATAAATGAAAAATTGGTACTTTTTGTTCTTATATTGTTCATTAAAATCTTTAAAGTTCTTACTCATGACTGAACACCAAACGTATATCTGGTTATTTAAGGGTCAGGCAAGAGGTCTTACTTAAAGATAGATCAATAAAATGTGCTTAATAACTTCATGGCGTTGTTTGATTTGGATGTTTTGGTGTATTAACTGACGACAGAATTAAAATTGGAAAGCCTGACAAATGACCACAGCAGTCACTTAATGCATTATTTCAAGCATAAACAGGTACCTAAGGAGACCATTTTTCGTCCGTCCGTCCGTTTTACATGATAGAATCAAAAGTCTTTGACGGGATTCGAATCCACAGCGCTGAGCGTCAAGTGATTTTATATTGGTGTCCTTAACCTCTTAGCTACGAAAGCAATCGGTAAATAGACTTTTAAAAAAATGCATAGGCATGCGTTTTGTAATACTTGCGCAATAGTATTTTTAAAACAAGTTCGTCGATATTTTAACAAAAAAGCTGTTCATAAAGTGCAAGAGATGTTCTACAGAAGTGAATAACCTTTTCGTAAAACGTTTACTTATTGTTTCTTTTTTTCAGCATTCGTTGGATAATGCGAGATGTTCTTTTTGGAAGGACTCGAAGAGGTAAAGTATCATATTAATGTCAAGAATATTTTTTTCGCAGATCAAAGTTCATCTTTGTTGCTGTATTTTGTATGGTGGCGTAATTATGCCAGCATTTAAACACTTATTTTTACTTTTATTAACTAGTTAGTTTGCGAGTCAGTTAGATTAATAACGAGACATATTTCCTAGAGAGTTAATTGATTAACATGTATCCTACTTCCAAAAAGATTTGTTTATCAGATCAAAATAATTACTTTATTTATCTTATGTACACAAAATAACTAGATTGTAAAATAATTGTGTAACTGCTGGCAAAAAATGCTACCTTTGCTTCGTATATTTTGTCACAATTATATTAATTCAATAGCTTTATTGTTGAAAAGGCCTCCGGCCCATACATAGTACATAAATATGCAATACAAATCAGCATTGCTGGAGATATAGTAATTGTCAAATGTCTTATATAATTATACAATACAATCTCAATATTCATTATTCAAAATATCTGAGGAAATTGTCTCTTTCTTCCATTGCATAATAAATATACATATCAACATTACGTGCCATGACTGGTCTTCAGTTGCCATCAAAGAGTTAAACTTTTCAGCAGTCAGATATCAATAATAATACAATAGTATATAAGATGAACGTAAATTTCATAGAATGAACACACGAAAAAAAAGTGATATTCGTCCTTTTAAATTGGTTCACAATACATAAAATCACGATTCTCTATCGAGATTAATATGTCTACCCTTTTCAACCATTAAACAATGTGACTAGCTTCTAAAACTAGCAAAGCACTTTCTATACTTGTCAATATCTACTACAGAAATATATTTTTCAGTTTTAAAGGAAGTCTTATACATAATACATGTATAATGATTTAATTTTACATTATCTATACACTTTTATTGCCAAATTTGCATAAACTGGTCATTAAGACACTATTCATATAGCACTATAAATAATTAAGGACTGGCTACTATATGTATCATAAAGATTTAATCAGAACACCTAATTTTTGTATCTGATACAGTCATAAAACACCACATCTCATTACTTAACAGTATATATCTATCTCTAGAATTAATCCGAAAAAATCTAATACAACATTTTACAGTAAATATATGCATTGGGTATTTACCCAGATCGCCAAGATTAGCGTCAGTACAAACAGAAACATTGACAGTAACAAAAAACGTTTACAAGCATATAATTGAACAATGTTTATACATTTATTGTCTTTAAGACCCCACAATTCTGATCCATATAATATTATGGATGCAACTGTACAATAAAAAATCTTGAAAATTGTTTTACATGGTAAACAAGAAATATGTTGAAATGAACTGAGAATGTATAAAAGTACCTTTTTTGCTTTTAAATTAGTGCACATAGCCTCAGTCATTTTGTACAAAGATAATCTGTTACTTATTCCAATATACATGTATAGGAAACACATGAATCTTCTTTATAATAATTATTTTTATTATGTAACTAATGTGTATGGTTACATATATTTCTATTATATCGTTTACTTCTTAAATAAACATTTAACGTTTCATTACATTTTCTTTTTTTAAAGTTTTTAAGCAATATTTATGATTTTCGTTTTGCTTGTCTACAATCCGCATCAAATCATGCAATTTTTCATACTCTCGACCTTTTCCTTATTTTCTTAAAGTCAGTTCAACTTTTTTCCATTGAGAGTTCTAGTTCTTGTATAATACCGTTAATATCGCAATCATCATTATTAAATATATTGTCAACCGGCTGGAAGTGTCCCTGTAAAATGTTTTCAGATAGACTCCTGTGGTATTCTTAGCAATTGTCACTGTTTAATTAATAATACACACAGTCGGTTACCACTTTTTTATCCCTGCTATAATGTATATATATATATATATATATATATATATATATATATATATATATATATATATATATATATATATATATATATATATATATATAGCAAATATATCTGTTTTCATTATATACTTTTAAAGGAAATATTGAGAAATATTGATAAAATAAAATGTTTATTTTCATTTTTCGTATTTCCACTGTAAAAATTTATTTTTTACTGCAAGGAAACAACTTCCTTCTAAATTCTGCCAATTCACAATATTTAAGGGAAAGTCTTTTATATGGCAATGTTAAAAAAGATAAAATGTATAGAATACACCCAAAAATTCAAGTTTTTTTTCTGTGAAAACAGGATTTATTTTCATCTTGTGGTATGAAATTTATCATATTCTACTCGTGACTAGAGCCACTCATAAATACTTAGTTTGAAATCACACTATAAAAATAAGACCTGTATTTATAGAAAAATAAAAATGCATATTCTCTATATATGTGGTCAAATCACCTATTAAATTCTAATATTATTGCACAATTTCTTTCCCTTTTCTTTTAATACATTTGCATTTTTCTGTATTTAAGTTATATTATCGTCAAAGTTGTCCAATGAAAGTCGATGTAATAAATGTGCAGTATATTGATTATTGTATCTTTATTATGAAGCGAAACGTCACAAGGTTACTGGTCTGACGAGGGATGTAGACAGAAAATAGTTAACAAGGATAAAGATGTTGTTGTTTGCGTTTGCAATCATCTTACTAATTTTGCTTTACTTATGAGTCCATCCTCTACAAAGGTTAGTAATTACTAAAAGGTTTTGCACAATTCACTTATATAAATAGTTTTTGCTTATAGGAAGACACATTAGTATCAGCGGACACACCGGCGGATGACAAATAAATATCAATCAGTCATGATTTAGTCAATGCTTGTCGCAACAATCGCTAAAGACAGTTAATAAACTATATTTTCCTAAAGAGCTTACTAGCTAGGTCGGTTCTTCCAAAGTACCCGCTTTTCTGACTTATAATGGGAAAATACCTCTAACTGTTTTAATTGATCAAGAATGTTGTCAAATGGCATGGTAGTCATCCTTGCACAAGGCCCATTCTAATATTCTAATATTGTAACTTTCATTTTAGTATATTTACTGCCGAAGCATAGTGTATGCTGTAAGTAGAGTGCGTTTGTGCAAATAAAGATATGATTTGCTTGTTATACATTTGTATTTGACAAGGGAGTAAAATGCTATGAAGAAAATTTATTTTTATCAACTTCTTTTTAATACGAGTTAAATAAGGAAATTGGAAAAGTTCTACTTATAAATTTACTTACATGTCTCCATGGCAATTTGTTGTGGAGTAACGTAGAAATTTTAAAACAAGAATATTTTTTTCAGATATCGTATCAACTACAATAGGGTCGGGCCTTTTTTAGTTTTTATGTATATATGTTATACTTACAGATTGACGAGGATCAAAGCAACGCACTATCAATCATTTCCATGATAGGATGTATCGTTTCCATAATATGTGTAGTATTGTGTTTAGCTATACATGCATTTTTCTGGAGGTTTGAAGTCATTCGTTATATCACACAAAATAAGAATGAAAATATGACAATTTAACCAAAACAAAACAAATCGAACCCATATCTCTTAAAATATAAATATACTGGTTTTAAAGAAAAAATAGACGATAATATTCTCGAGAATTAGCATTGAATGTGAAATTAACTTGTCGTTAAAGTAGCCAAAATACTTAATCGCTATAATGATCTTATTAGCAAAAGACGACAGAAGACAAATATGATATATTATGTAATTGGCTGATAAGTAACCTTCTTTTTTGGAAGCGATAATATGACCACAAAAATAAAAGGCTTTTATTTATAAAAAAGAAGATTCTCTGTGGCAAATTAGGCTTTTAAAATGAGTATAGATTGACCTAAAGAAAACTTTGTGCCATTGAGATGATGGTTCATATTCGTCTCTTCAGTGGCAGTTCGAAGTAACATTTAATATTTCCTGATCTTTATTAATCACGAAAGATGGCGAACTATGCCGATTTTCAGGAGGCATAATATTTAAACTACATCATTCTGAAGGTTAAATTTTAAAAATAAATAAAAATTTTTTCAGGTTCGTTAAATCTGTGCGATCAATCATTCACATGAATTTATCCTGTTGGTTAGTTGTTGCATATATTCTGTTTCTTGCCGGGATAAACAGAACAGAAAACAAGGTAATCCATAATTGAGCATTACGAAACTAAAACCAAACACTGTAACAGTATCTAAAGACCATCTCGTAAAGATTATGTTGTAAATATAAACTTTATGTCATTTCTAAAGTTCTCTAATTGTTTTACTTTTACTTATGTTTTACTTTTACTTTATGTTTAATGTTTTTTTTCAGCAATAATATATAAATATATCGTAAATAATGTAATTAAAATGTTCACTGTATAGCACCGAACAAGTTTTCGCGCCATTCTGCTTTGTGCATTCTTATGGGTGTAGAAAGGAGATGACATATGTCATACACGTTTACTACATGTTAATCTCCTGGTTATATTGTTAATTCTATACGTACAAAGTCATTATGTTAAATATTGACATCATGTTGTGAACGGCTATTCCAGCATTTGCCACAATAATTCACCCTAAAAAATTTAAGCAGATGTATTTGAATATATAGGCCAATATATATCTCAGTATGAACAATTTGATTGTTGTTTTAAATAAAATAATACAGTATTTATTCTTATACTCTATACCTTTGTCCAATTTTCTGTAAGAAATCTTTTGTTTCTTAGTAGTTCGTAGTTCCGTTTTTCTTAATCTGATACATTTTTATCAATTTGTAGGACGTTTGCACATTAATTGCGGTACTTCTTCACCTGGTGTTTCTTATAATTTTCTTCGGAATGCTGACAGAGGGATGTAATCTTTCATATACGGTTCTCAAACCACTGAGTTCTAGAAAACCTGGAATACCACTAATGATAGCGTCTTATGGTATATATGTATTTGAGTAAATCAGATGAACTCATATTCCTTTTAACATTATAATATTACCGTTGTACGCAGGATTTCTGTACTATCTTTGGCATTTTCCAATTATTTGCTCCGTATAATGCACCGGTCATTTCCGTAGGTCCGATCTCCTTACTGTAGAGTATAGTATAGGATATTTCTGATAAATTCCACGATGGTGTCATAAAGTCTGATTCAATGAGGTTATTATTAATTCACATTAAATTTTATCGACACTTGGAAAGTTTACACAGTTATATACTATATCAAAATACATTTGTACACAAGAGATGCGTTGGCTTTCATTTAATCTGGCAATATATTTCATTTAGTTTCTACCTGCATATATATTTCCTTATGTTATGAAACGTAAGTAATAAAAAAAATACTGAATGATTACAGAAAACAAGGGAAGTCAATAGCATGTGTATGTATGTTACATTTAAATACTATATCCTTTACTTTCAAGTCATCGCTGTTATAATAGTCGTGGTATCTATGGGTGTATCACAACTTCATGGATATGGAACCGAACAGACGTAAGTTTGTTTTATTTTATGAAACGAGTTTTTAAACTGAGTTTTTTACTTTCATTTTTGTTTTCTGATAGATTTGTGAATATAACTTAAATGCATAATTTGTCCGTACATTAGCATCAGCAGAAGCACGAGTGTGCCCACAGAGCGACGGAAAGTCTAAGGGCTTCTGCAAATGAACGAAAATAATGTGCATTGCAGAAAAAAATATACGTGTTACCTTCGTTTTCGTGTAACGAAAGCATATTATCCTCTCCGTTGATGTGTACTTGCATGCGCAGTTATTATGCAAAATTATGCAAAATATTTGTGCTGTATATACTCTTACATATTTTCTTATTGGCCTCATTATGAAACTTGTTATCAGTTGTACGATTATTTTTTTGCTATATACCAATAGAATCACATGCGGCACTGCAGTTCTTTGACGTTTCTATGCCATTGCACAAGCGCAAGTTTAAAACAGTTACAATAATATTAAGACAGTTACAAAAACAGGTAGTATGTAGCTGTCTTAATATTATTAAATAACACCATATATCACGGTAGAACCGTTTGCTGATGTTGTAAGAACTCGTGGTTCAGCCTTCTTGCTACTTTTGTGTTTATATTATGATAATATAATGTTATAAATGTACGAATAGAGCAATAACATTTTTTCCAAAAGCTTAAAACGGTGCTTCTTTAGTATAGCCCAAATACGTTGTAGTTAAAACAACCTCCCAAAAACAATAAAGACTAACTCTATGCTGTTATTAACAATCAGAAAAAAACCCAAAGTATAATATACATTATAGTTCATGTATTTTTGTTACTTCTCTTTTATCGACAAGAATTTAGCTGATTGACCTAGGAAAGGTTACACATAAACAGTACAAAGTTTCATATAGCTTTGAATTAACAATGTTTTCATGTTAAAGATATTATGTATCTAGATTTGTTCCAGATGCTGGTTGTCGACTGAAACTGGATTGATATGGGCTTTTCTTGCTCCGGTTCTTGTTGTTATACTGGTATGTATGACTGAATTATTTTCTTGTAACACAGATCAGCTTTCGACCAATTTTGAACATATAACACCTATTCCTTTTTGCGTGCTTTATTATATGCCCGAAAGGGCATATTATGTTATACCCCCTGGCGTCCGTCTGTCTGTCTGTCTGTCCGTCCGTCCGTACGTCCGTCCGTCCGTCTGTAAGCAATTTGGTTTCCGGAGCATAACTTAAGTTCCATTTGGCCCACAATGTTCAAACTTCATAGGATGATTGTCCATATTGGGTAGAAGACCCCTTTTAATTTTGGGGTCAAAAGGTCAAAGGTCAAGGTCACTATGACCTTAAAACTGAAAACAGTTTCCGGAGCATAACTTAAGTTTCAATTGACCCACAATGTTTAAACTTCATAGGATGATTGTCAATATTAGGTAGAAGACACACCCCTATTGATTTTGAGGTCACAAGGTCAAAGGTCAAAGTCACTTTTACCTTAATACTGAAAACAGTTTCTGGAGCATAACTTAAGTTCCATTCGACCCTCAATGTTCAAACTTCATAAGATGATTGTCCATATTGGGTAGAAGACCCCTATTGATTTTGGGGTCACAAGGTCAAAGGTCAAGGTCACTATTACCTTGATACTGAAAACAGTTTCCGGAGCATAACTTAATTCCAATTGACCCACAATGCTCAAACTTCATAGGATGATTGTCCATATTGGGTAGAAGACCCCTATTGATTTTGGGGTCACAAGGTCAAAGGTCAAGGTCACTATTACCTTGATACTGGAAACAGTTTCTGGAGCATAACTTAAGTTCCATTTGGCCCACAGTGTTCAAACTTCATAGGATGATTGTCCATATTGGGTAAAAGACCCCAATTGATTTTGGGGTCAAAAGGTCAAGGGTCGAGGTCACTATATCCTTAAAACTGAAAACAGTTTCTGGAGCATAACTTAAGTTCCATTTGGCCCACAGTGTTCAAACTTCATAGGATGATTGTCCATATTGGGCAAAAGACCCCTATTGATTTTGGGGTCACTAGGTCAAAGGTCAAGGTCACATTTACCTTAAAACCAAAAACAGTTTCCAGAGCATAACGTAAGTTCCATTTGGCCCACAATATTCAAACTTCATAGGATGATTGTCCATATTGGGTAGAAGACCCCTATTGATTTTGAGGTCACAAGGTCAAAGGTCAAAGTCACTTTTACCTTAATACTGAAAACAGTTTCTAGAGCATAATTAAAGTTCCAATTGGCCCACAATATTCAAACTTCTTAGGATGATTGTTCATATAAGGTAGAAGTCCCTATTGATTTTGAGGTCACAAGATCAAAGGTTAAGGTCATTATTAATAACTTAAGTATTAATCAAATCAACCTACAGCTGTTAAATTTTATAGGATGAACAGCGAATTCCCAAGTCTTACAAAAGCTTCATCCTTACTAAAAAAAACATTTTCGGGCATATAATGCTCCGCCTAGCGGTGCTCGTTATTACAGCTTATAATTTTGAACATTTTTTATGTCGATTTTTATTGGACAGTAATGCATTTTAAATTAATCATCTTTATAATGCCGCACTTGCTTAAGTTTGAGCTTCTTCGGATGATAATGACATTAATATTACCTATGTCCTCAACTGTCGTATGAATATTTTTTGTCGAAGGCTACTATTATTAATAATTCAGACTTTGATAAGAATATTAGGTCATAGGTAATTATCAGCTTAAGGTCTATTATTTAGGACATCAACTATTTACCGGTTTATTGGGTAATATTACTTTTTCTAAAATTATATAAGCTAATACGCTAGACCCTACTATTGATCCTGCTAAACATGACAATAACACGTGTCCTGCTTTAGATAAGGAAGTTAAAATGTTATTTGATTAGGTTTCAATACTGTTATAAAAATGTTGGCAACAAACATGTAGACCATGGTATGTGGTATGACTGCACAAGCACTTCGTATGCAAGTTATATCTTCATAAGTTTGCAAAGGATATAACGGAAATTAAGAAAAATCATGCCGTTAAAAATGTATTAGCCTAAAGATCACAACGTAGAAGTAATAAGGTATGAAATTATTGAGCTTTGTCAAATTTTGAAAGTAGATATTGAATTCGCATATGCATTAAATGTGTTTCACTCTAAGATGGTTTGATTTTTGAAATAATTTTTAACGACTATGTGAAATCATATGAACTTTATCAGTATCAGCAATCTAGTTGTTCTAGAGTCGCAAAGTCGATTTGGGTCTTCATAAAACCGAGGCGACTATCCGTGCAATTTAGAACGTTAGAGATTCATTTAATTCTCATGGAATTGAACCATTTCTTAGGCCCTAATGTATTTGCTTCTGGCATGAGTTGTCAAAGCGGCATAAATAAAAGTCAGTCACGATTTAAAACACCTCAAAGTCAGGGCAACATGTGTTTAAAGTTATATTTCATTAAGAAAATGAAAATTTGAACAAACAAGTTATTTGGTTGCTAGATGATGATAAAGATAATTAATGGATTTGTTAATATATTGATAAACATGTTCTTGTTTTAAACAATTCATTTCAGGTTAATTTTATAATTGTTGTCTTAGTGATTCGGACAATGTGCGGCACTACAGCAATGTCGAAGAAATCAACCAAAGGACGGGCAAAGTATGACAGTTGCTTTTTTGTGTATTTTTGTACTTTAAATGCCTTTTGTGTCGCCTCTACGGCGTAGTGGCGACATATAGGGATCACTTCTCCGTCGTCTGTCTGTCCGTCTGTCTGTCCCTCTGTCTGTCCGTCACAAAACTTGTCCGGACTACTCCTCATAAAGTACTGGTGCAATTTCATCCAAACTTTACAGGAATGATCAGTACCAAGTCTAGTTGTGCATATTTTCAGCATATTCCAGTTCAATGATTTTTTTTTCAGAGTTATGGCCCTTTAATAAATTTTATTTTTAAAGTTTGTCCGGACTACTTCTCTTATACCACTAATGCAATTTCAATGAAACTTTACAGGATTGATCTGTAGCTCAAGTCCTTGCGCATATTGCACGGGTTTTCCGGTTGAATGATTTTTGGCCGAGTTATGGCCCTTTGATAAAAAGGTGTTTTTTCTGTGTGTTGCCAGATACACAAAAGCTTGCCCGGACTACTCCTAATACACCACTGGTGCAATTTCATCCAAACTTTACAGGAATGATTAGAACCAAGTCTAGTTGTGCATATTGTAAGCATTTTCGGTTCAATGATTTTTGTCAGAGTTAAGGCCCTTTGATGATTTTTATTTTTAAAGTTTGTCCAGACTACTTCTCTTGTACCACTTATGCAATTTCTATTGAAACTTTACAGGATTGATCTGTAGCTCAAGTCCTTGCGCACATTGCACGGGTTTTATGGTTGGATGAGTTTTGGTCGAGTTATGGCCCTTTGATAAAAAGGTGTTTTTTTCTGTGTGTTGCCAGTTATATAAAAGCTTGTCCGGAATACTCTTCATAAACTACTGGTGCAATTTTATCCAAACTTTACAGGAATGATCAGTACCAAGTCTAGTTGTGCACTGTCCGTCTGTCTGTTCGTCTGTCACAAAACTTGTTCCAACATGAAATTGGCCATCATGACGCGACACATGTGATCACTGATCGCTCTAGTTTAAACCTTTAAGTGCAACTTGCTTTCTTTAAATATCAATATCATTGCTTTCGAATTGTATTTGTGTAATGTTTTTCTTCACTTGTTTTGTGAAGGCAATACGAAATACCCGTTAACTTTCAATAGTCGATCTTTTGTGATTTCAATTGAAATATTATCTTTCAGTTTAAAAATTTTGCAAATTAGATATCTAATGTGTGTTTAATAAACACTTTTATGAAATCAATATATTAATTACAGACGAAGATTGATTAACAAAGGGACATTTAACGAATTTGAGTAATACATTCAAGATGATAAGTAGGTTTAATTATTTTACTGACTTTTGTAATGTTTGGATAACAAAAAAATGCCTTCTTATGTTGTCTTTACTTTCCTATTGAAGTGAATCTGCACAGAAATACAATATCGCATTTTCCATTTGTGTATTAAGGACTTTTAGTATTTTAAAGTGTGAAAACTGATTTTAATATAATGTAATATATCATATGATTTCAGAGCAGCATTACGTTGCATATTGATACTCATGCCGTTGATGGGTCTGACATGGGGTTTTGGAGCATTGTCTCTGAATAGTGACACAATTGTTTTCCAGTTCATTTTCGCTATTCTAAATAGTTTCCAGGTATCCAGTTATCAATTAAAATCTTTATGGCACAAATTGCATCTCATACAATTGATTAACGCTGATCGCTCACGGCGAGCCCGCGCCTCTTGATTTATAGCATAGCACACCAAAGAAATATACAGAACTCAAGTCATGTACAAGTTCTAAATAAGCATATTCCTTTACTATTATATTAATAGCGTCACAGTAACTATTAATAATGTTTAACATTTGCAAATGTCTCAAATGTTTTAACGTTGTTAATTATATGTGTATAGTCTCTCGTAATTCTTATCTAGAGAATTGCTATATTATCCTACTTTTTTATGTATTTGAAACCATAGAAATGCGATTTTATCTGCAGTACATATACAAAGTAAGTTTATGTAATATAGTATGTGAAGCTTTTCCCCTTTAACAGCATATTTAAAGTATCTTGTTATTCTATATCATGTCTGCTATTTTCTTTTTCATTTTGTGTTGTTTACGTTTACGTTAACTATTAAAGATGGAGCTGTTAAAAATACTAATAGATATATTCGCTCACACATTTCTAATTACATAATTAAATAAGTTGTATTTCCCCTTTTAGTTAAGAATTGTCTCATATACATTTAGGTAACGTTCAGTCATAATAGCCTTACTTAATACGTCATATACTCATGCATATAATAATAACACTACATAATGTATCTCTGTTTCTAATATTTTGGAAGCTTTATCATATGACAATAAGCTTCAGGACAAAATCTGATTTAAAGGTACTGTAAGTTCTTCTTTCCACCCGAACCTGTTATACTTGTTTGGCTTGTAAGCACTGTACATTCATTCATCATTTTTTCAATAGTCTTTACAAAAAAATCCTTAGACATACATATGTAATAATACATATGTATGTGTACATATGTAATAATACATATGTATGTGTACATATTTAAGCAAACATGTCTAGATCACAAGTCAGAAACTTTCCTAATACATTATAAAACCAGTTCTTACATAAAGAACTACATCTTCGCTATGTCCAAACTAAAATCCGTTTGATGACACAAACTTACACACACCATATGAGACTGCGATAGGTGTGTAATTCTCTAAACGTAGAAAGTTGCGCAGCATAGCATTTGTGCATTAGAAAAATTGTTATCCCTTAAGTTATCAAGGGCCAGACAATAGTGTCAAACTGATACAGGAAAGTATGGCCAGCGTTTTCATAACAGCATTATTTTGTACTCTTTTCGGATCATTATATAATACTAAATGTTCGTATGTTGCTTTTATAATATAATAAATGACACCATTGTCTAGAATATTAATAATTTCCATTTTTGAATGACCTTTTTGTATTGATGAGAATTAGTATGATTTACAGGGACTGCTGATATTCATATTTCACTGTGTGATGGACAAAAAGGTAACCCTTTTTTTCATTTACCACACATTGGTATCATCACTATTTTTATAGTCTTATTCCGTTGAAATAAATTATTATAGTTTTTAGAAAAAGGCATTGTTTAATGATAGGTTTAAAACAAAATGATTTTCTTGTTTTATCGATCTTTTACTATTTGAAAGAAAATGTAATCTGGATAGCTCTGTTGTCAAGCTATTTGTTTATATGATCATTGCTATCGGTAGATTTCAGATTTTTCACTAAGCGACATAATCTTGATGATTTAAATTGAGATTAAAAAGTAAGTCTAGAACAAAATAGTTTGTGTATGTGATTTGATGTCACAATCAACAGCATTTTGCTTACTAGATTGTCACAGTTATGTTTGTTTCTTCGTTAATGAAAATAAACATCAATGAATTCAATAAAACATGGCATGACTTCAATTTCAGATAAAAGATGCGCTTTCAAAACAGAGATACAAGTGGCTTCAGTCGTTGCAGAGTTTCGGAGTACCTGAAGGAAAGAGAAATGTATTGACTTCATTTTTCATAAATTAAAGAACATAAAGATCTTTACTATGATTCATTAAAACAATGCTATTAAAATTATATTTTATTATGGGTTACAATACATTTTTTAGCAAATTGTTTGATTAATTGTAAATTTCAGTACATAGTTATTTAATTTTACCATAACCTGCTGGAAACCAAAACTTACAAGCATTTGTCACTAGTACAGAGCTAAGCTATCCTATACGTCCGTGCTATTTGACCACGTTCAATGTTGTTGGTAGTTCTGTTTCTATTAATTGATAATTGAATTCAGTAAACTTTGAATGAGATAAATTCATCATAACAATTATTCAGATTAAGGCTTTTAATCATTACGAAACAACGGCGGCCAACAAATGACTAATGAATTATAGGCACATTATGCCTCAAAAACGAATAAAGTAATTTTCTTACTTTCGAACTGATAAACGGAAAACATGAGTTTTAAACATAAATATGTTTGAAAGTTTTACAACATATCAGATACTCAGGTGTTTGGCCGACAAGTGACTTTTTGGAAACTGTAAGATGACAACAAAATTAAAAAGGACTTGAGAAATGAAAATAAAAACATTTCGGAGGCATAATGAGCGTGCAATATCTTAATCCTTTACCTCATATAGGCGTGTTTTCACGACGTTTCACTCCAACAAATAGTGAAAAATATCATAATTAGTATCCTATTTAGACCCCAAACAGTTGTACTTTCTTGAGAAGTGTTGTTAAAAATCTTAAGTTCACGTGTAACCAACACGGAAAAGCCTTTGATTCTATATCAATCCATTGAGAAATTACAGCACTTTGAAATCAGTTTTGATGGAAAAAGTCAACGCAAAATAGTGATTTTCGGCACTGTTGAGATGTCCCCTCGATTGAGCATACCGTTACAAAGGCTATGGTCCAGTTTGATTAATTTTAAAACATTTTTTATAGTTTCATTGCAATATGATCTTGAAACAGACATTGTTCACAAAATGCACATGCGGTAATTGGTTAATTATCATAAAAACGGTAAAAAGGAACTCAATATTAATTGTATCTACATATACCGGGTGTCAACTTCCAAAATCAGTTCGTTCTTATTTCTCTTTTAAGAAAACAGAGGACACATCTGACTTTTGAAGACAAAGAAGACTGAGTTAATCGAATGAGGACTACAAATAAATCTGTCGGGCATACTGAATTTTTACAACTGGAGTTTTTTCTATAACATCATTTTGTCAAATGTCTGCTCATTCAGAGCTTTCCATGGATCCATCGAGTAATTCAAATATATGTTTGTCGGCCATACGCATATTTACAAAATTCAATGGATCCATCAATGTTGTATTTGTTGAATGTTTTCATATTCTAAATTATCCTCCCAATCAAATATTGAATGTTTCATATGTCAGTATGCCAATTGTCTGTATATTTCCATGGATACATCATAGTTTTCAATGGATCAGTTGATAAAGTATTTTAATCATCGATTTCCTAGACATCTACTAATTTTCAGCCTTCAGAATGTCTATCAATGTAGTATTCCAAATATAGATCTGTCGAACGATTGCAAATTCTTTACTATATACAACATCTTGTGTACGTGATATTGCATAAACTTCCAAATATGTGTGATTGTTTCTTTTGTTTTTATATAATATGGATAAATACAAATGTGTTCTTGCAAAGAATAAAGAATAAATGAACAGCCATTGTCACTGTGGTTCATGTCGAATTGTTATTCAGATATTAAGAAATGGTTTGATATTTTGATAGTGATTGTAGCTCATATTTTTTAAATTTACATTTATCGTACTTTTTAAAACTATACAAATCTATATATGTATCACCTTTTTTGTAAAAAAACTGTTACTTTATTAAAGTAGATAACATATTTGTAATTGTATTTTGTTATCAATGCAAATGATTGAACTTTATGTTTCATTTAAGAAAAAAGAAAGTCTTAAGTTTTAATGTCTTCATTAGGAAGTAGACAAACATAACCAATACCCTGCCACAAATCCAAAAATACCAAAACTAAAAATAACATCCTTTGGAATAACACGTTTAATAACATGAATGGGTTTAAACAAATGAATTTGTACTAATATATCGGAACAAAGAGGTACATAAGGAGCACAAAGTATCTCAAAAGGACCCACATAAGAGATGTTTTGCTGTTTTTATCATGATATCAAAAGTATCATATTTTTTCATATCGATACTTATACATCAACAATAAAGCATGTATATATTATCTGCAACTTAAATCAATGACCCAGTGATTGAGTGGCAGGAAATATAAGACCACTAGCCAAATTTTGTTGTTCCCTCTAAAATAACCTAGATCTGCGCCTGAATGTTTATATATTAATAAGCGCTTTTTTGTTAGATATGAGACATCAAAAGTAGGCATTGTTTATGTTAAATGTCATTTATGTACTTTAACTGTGTTGATAAAGTGCCGTGACCCCAGGTTCCTCTTCTTGGATTATTACAGCACGAGCATGCACCTGAATAGAAGTAAGCTGACTGGATACCTTCCTTATATGAAAGTTATCTTGATATGAAAGGAAAAAAAGTTTTTGTTTTTCCAGACCAATGTTATTACAAATCAAAATTAAGCAGACAACATCTTAAACAGACCACAATTTTCCTAGCAAATAAAGTGTAAAGACGGTGCAAAATATTATTAACAAGAACTATACATATGGTATTGTTAATAACATCTTGTAAGAGTAAATTCCCTTCAACAAAAAGCTCCAGCTTGTACACTTTCCATGATATCACAAAAAACAGACAACAAAAGTCAGTCATTCAATTAAAAAACATGAAAACGACAATTTACAGGATGGTGGCTATTTTTAATTTAGAATAGATTTTGAAGATTTATAAATGAAAAAATATTTTACCACATTTCAAAAGCTTGAATATTGGTGATACATTTTATGACCAGCCCTGATAAAAATATAATAGATTGTATCAAAAGTTTTTGTCTTTTGTCTTACATACTTTAAAGAATAAAACATAATAGAGAGAAAAATAGTTATATTTGAAATTGATGATCAAGTATGCACACTTAGTCTTGTATGCAATATATCACCTAAATATACTCCACATTTAACAAACTCTCCCTCTTGCTACTGCGATTACATTGTATATTAACCCATTACTTCATATACACGCCATTTAACGCCTTTATCACCCCCCCCCTTTTTGTTGTCTCAAATGATGAAAAAATGCCTTATTTAGGCCCCAAACACTTGTTTTTGTTTGAATAATGTTGTTAAAAAAAGTGACCTCTTTTTCGGCGCGGCCCCCCAACCAAAAGATACATCAGGGGGTTGCCAGAAGGGGGATGTGCCCCCTTCTGTTTGGGGGGTTTGAAGGGTGGCGGAGTCCCCCTCATCGCCAAGAAAATTTTGGACTTGTGAGAGGCTGTAAATGACCCCAGATTGATCATAAGGTAACGTGTAACCAACGCTGAAAAGCATTTGACTCTATCTCAATCCATTGAAAAGTTACAGCACTTTGAAATCAATTTTGATGGAAAAAATCAACGCAAAATAGTGATTTTTGGCAATTTTGAGATGTCCCCTCGTTGCCATGGTAACAGAAAATTTAAGCCTGAGCATGTTGTTGCAAGGGCAATGGTCCAGTCAACATTTGTGCCAAGTTTGATTAGTGTTGAAGCAGTTTTTATAGTATTATAGCAATTTGAACTTGTAACGGGAGACTTTTCAATGAAAACAGCCATTTTTCACAAAATGCTCATGAAGTAATGGGTTAAAGGCGTAAAATGAAACAAACAAACATTGTATACTATATATGGAAATGTTATGGTCAAAATTGGACACATGCGTTTAGAAAAAATCAATGATAAAATGAAATTTTCTGTAAGAATACGTAAATTGTAAAGAAAAGTTGTGTCTCCAAAACATTTGCGTTACTTCAAGGATACAAAAATTAATTGTGTATATACAATGCCAACCTGACCTGACCCATGCAAGAAGAATATCTTTGGATCAAGCACTATAAAAAAACACAATAAACGGTATATATTTGCTATTTTTTATGTTTGATGGTATTAACCGATTGATAACATATATAGGTTTCATATGAAACTAGTTTTATTGAGGCAATATGTGTCCATAATTCGATTAAAATATGATTGTGAATGAAAGCGTGTCCGTTTATGTAATTTAAATTATGTAATTTAAGTAAACAAAAGCCATTAGACAAGCATGACCAGACACTTGCCTATATAGACCAGTTATTACAATTCCATGGAGAAATAAAAAACATCATACACCGCATCTGTAATATGGTGCGCAAATGTATCGTAATAACGCAATAATCTTTAAACTGGAATAAAATGATAATGTATGTTACCAAAATATCCGATGACAATACAAATGACACATGCGATTACAACAACCATTCTGTAAAATTAGTCTTTACTTTCCTGTTATATATTTCTTATTAACATGTCATGAAAAAATCTAAATATCATTCTATTTTTCATCTATTTATTTTTTCTTTTGGTATTTTTGTTTTGATTATCAAGATACTTCATACTCCAGGTTCACAATGGCATTCACTTAAATATACATTGAGAACATTATTATAATTATGTAAAAATCATAAATATCAGAACACGTGACCTACAGAGTAAAATCGGTCTTTAAGTGAAAGCGTTTGCAACATGCTACTTACATAAGACTGTTGTTAACTATATACTGCATAGAATTAATTCTTCGTAACATTTTATATAACATACGTATAGTCAATACTAAAAAAATACTTAAAAATATATTAACATATGAAAGACAGCAGTTTCTGCAATTTCGGTACGAATTTATTTTATTTACGAGTTACTTTTAAGATCATTTGTTCCACCGAGTCATGTCACATCTAAATAGTTATAGACACTTGCTCTTGTCGTAATAATCTGTTGTTGCATGTGATAATTATAGTTGTCGGCCTTGTTAGATGTCGGAGCTGAAAGTTGTTACAAGTATTTGGTCAATAGTCTTCGAAAAAAAGAAAACACAGACAATAACAACATGTTTTGTATTGTTTGTATCAACAAGCTTTTTTCTCAACAATTTTAAAAAGGTTGTTGAATCCGAAGTCCTATGACGTGTAGTGGAAACAACTATGAAAGGTTTATCAATAAAACAGTTCGTTTATTTATAACGGGGGACTAGCATAGCATGATTTCTTTTATACGCGCTGCATATTAAGTATTAAAGCATTTAATCAAACTATTTAGTTGCGTGTTGAGTTAATCTGCATTCTGGAACATACATGTACATCGAAAACGGGGTTTTCAAGTCATTAACAAACGTAATACTCATTGTTTTTTAGATAATACTTTCATAAAAGGATATAAGAGAGGAGTATAATAACCCATTCATTATATGTTAATGTTATTACAGGGTCATTTTAGTTATCAAATAACTATAACGTAGTACTGAACGTTTGTTTGATTTGACCTGATAAAAAATGATGAGACATTAAATGGCCAAAGTATCTAATTGGTAAAAAGATCGAATAAAGTGATCATAAAATAAATAGTATAAATTACGAATATTTGGTATCTTGTTCATGCATTATGCAAATTGATTCTCAGTTTGATTGTCTTTATTTATATATTTTATAAAGGCAAGTTTTTATATTTTAATTTAAAATATTTTTCAGCTTTTATTGCATAAAAAGTTTAAGGTATTATTTATTTTATTCAATTCTAAAATAATATATATTTTAGTGGTTTAGAATTGTGTATCTCAAAACAACTAAACTGTATGTATATATCAAACAGTTTTTCAAATTTCTTTTTTCTTAGCACAAACGATTTGCATTATGTTTATGTTTTCAGTCTTTGTTGTAATTGAATTGTGAATATGGCAGACGGGAAAAATCAACTTTGTTTGATTGCTTTTGGAGAAAATAAAATAGAATGTTTGTACTGGTAAATTTTTATAAAAACCCGTAATAATGATGTCAAAGAGCTAGGTTCACTAACCACTGAAAATTGCCCAACCTCAGAAATAGCTGAAAACATTTTAATTAGTGGTTAAATATATCTAGTTGATGAAAGAAACATTTTTTAACAAAAATTCTTAACGATGACGTCAAAATTTTCTCCTGTTATTCCGGTTAATATTAGAATCAAACGTTTATTGATCGCGCAAAATAAAAATAACGTCTACTATATTTAATGTGAATTTTTCCTTTAAGAATAATCCTTACCTTACTAGATAGCTTTGATGAAATTAACTGTATTAATTTAATGTTTTCCAAGAATAAAGCAGTTAACCAATTTTTGGATACACAAAATTTGGACAAGTTTGGCCTTTTTGTTTATTATATTTCAGTCATGTCAGAAAAGGAGTGAAATTCACATGTTATATCTTGAAAATCATAAGTTTTGCACTTTTAAAATTTGAATATGAATTGAATGAAAATTAGATTTACAAATTTGCTTAAGAAGGATTGATAACAAAATTTAAAAAAAAAATGTTGCAGGAATAGTCAATAAGTATTAAATTCATATATCATATATTTAACATATAAAATAATGAATATAAACGCATAAATAAAAAAAATGATTGGGTTATGATGCTTGTTAAGTAAAATACCATCAGCTAACATAGCGTAATTAATAGGATGATAAATGCGAACATTGCTTTTTAAATAAAGGGTAAGAAAATAAAATCGATATCTAAGGATTTGTGTCCGAACAAATATTATATATATCAACAATCAACAAGTTATAAAAACTATAACAACTTTTTAAAGAAAATTTATGTGATATCGCTTGAAACTTAATCATAGTCAATTGAATTAGATATTGAACAAATATGTGAAAAAATCAACTGTTGTTATTCAGCATCATGCCACCTTAAAGACAGAATTTCTGTATCATTTCTTACACCATTTTTTAACACTGTATAAATAAATAATGTTTCTTGCTATTTACAGAGACTTTAACAAATAAAATAGTTAATAATGATGAAAGTTGTATCAACATTGTTTTAAGGTAATGACGTAAGCAACGTCGACAAGATATGATATATTAGTCTGCCTCACTGCCAGATGGTTCGTCAACTGCAACGTCGATTTGAAATTTTGTGGCGTTTGACTCTCTCTCCCGCTATGACGTCCGTTGGACAGATACCATACTATGGCAGCAATATGGGCACACATTCCAACGACTCTTGAGCCACACCTGCACGGAAATACCATCCATCTACTGCCTCGTTTTCAACTTGAATCCAAAGCATACACTCAGAGGCACTAATAACCCAACACAGACATTTTTCTGTATAAATAGATTATTTGTGAACGGATTTTAATCAAATTTGGACTTTACAAAATTCAACATATCATACTTACTACTTGGAATTATATTTACAATTCATTAATAAGAAAATAGATAAAATAGCATAACAAATAGGCTACTGTAAAATGAAAAATCGCAAAATGACTGTAAAATTGTAACACAATAAACAGTCTCTGAATCCCATTAAAGCTGTATGTTTACCAGTTCTAACACTTTGTATGTCCTCCCAGTTGGCTATAACGAAGTAAACACTTCTGCATCATAGTTCTCTATTCCTAAATTAGGGCTTGCTCTTGTTCCAGCAAATTGCGAGGAGCTTTTGGTCGCTTTCTCACACACCTGTTCAATTCAGCCGACAAGTGAGATCTTAAGATCTATGACTTGGAAAACAGAAGTTGCTGGAACTCGAGGAAGCCCTTATTCCGGAATGGAGTTTTTTTTCTCAAGCCTTCACTACGTCATAACCATGAGAAAGGTGTTTACACTTTGTTATAGCCATGGGATGACACAGAAAATATTAGAACTGGTTATTATACAGAATCAGTGGGATTTAGAGACTTTTCATTGTGTAACGATATTTACAGTCATTTTGTGATTTTTCATTTTGCAGTGTTATTTTCTCTATTTTCTTGTTAATGAATTGAAAGTAAAAATTAAATTATAGCAAATAAGTATGATATGTTGAGTTTTGTATGTTCAAAGACTGAACAAAATCTGTTCACAAGTAACCAAGTTATACCGGACAATGTAACTGTCGGGTTATAAGTGCCTCTGAGTGTAGAAGGAAGCTTGTAAAATAAGATTTAGTTATTTTTAATGAGATAATCGCCGTTGCTTTAGTGCTTCATTCACGAATTCGGCGTAACGTCGTAAAAATGGTCTCAATTACGACTAATTTGCTTGACAGGAGAAGATTGGAAAATGTCTCAGGTACACCAAGTATAAAAAATCATGAAATAATACATACGTAATTGTATTTAAAGATATCAACGAATCAAAAGTAGCCATCAATAGTCAGTTTGTCATTTTCACAAATAATCTTGAAAAATAAACACTTTCATGGAAATATTCTTTATGAGGTTTAAGTACAATGTTTCAACAAAGGTTTGCACTCATTCATTTTTTCCAATTGAATTGCACAATTCTGCGTTACTTTTGCACAATTTCTGCGTTATTTACACATTCTTGCGTTACTGGATATACACGGTGAAAAAGAATAGCAATAGTTAAACAACCTCGTTTTATTTTAGATTTATTTTATGCTATATTACAGCTTTGAATCAAAATTTAAGTACTTCCGCTGCAGTCATGGGTGTTAATTTTCTCCTGTTTTAACCTTTCATCTTCTGTTTGCACCATTTCTGCAAGGAAATAAAGTAAACTTAAAAGTATATATGCTAAGCAAAACATATCATCGTTTTCCCAAACTGAAGCGTTTGGTAATAAGGGAGGTAATTTGTATACAACTGTTGTCACAGGGTGAGAAAAATGTGCAAGCTGACCTGAACTCGAACCCGGTACCCTCGGAATACCGAACCGCTGCTATACCGACTGAGCTATCCGGCCGCTTACACATCTTCTCCCCTAAATAGTGAACAGTTCTGAACCGTGACACAGTAATAATTTCTTGTTACTTAATGAGGTAATGATTGTAAGAAAAAGGGAAAAAATAGCACGTTTTACCTGTGGGAACCAAAGTTTTTCCCCGGTCACGTTACATCCACACTCAATGCCGCATATATTACAGATATTCGAGTTTTTTGCCGACAAAGGTTCGTAGAATACAGTAACTTGATTACCTAGGATAAAAGATTAATCATATTGTTACAGTAATAATCTTTAAGATCACTCAAAAATAACAACCCCATAAAAATGTTTAAAAAGGATAGTGTTAATCGTTCACAAACGGCTACCTTGAAAAGGGACATCAAATGTAACGGTTACCACACAAAGAATTGTTAGCTTTTCGTGAATATTCTATATATTACACGGGAGAAAATTGCAACATTTTCTACATCCGATATGACAAGGCATATTCATAAACAAGAGGGCCATGATGGCCCTTGATCGCTCCCCTGACCCATCAACCGCATCCAAGCAATGTCTTAGACAAGCATCCTGGCCAAGTTTGATGACAACTGGGTCAAACATGTGACCTCTAGTGTGTTAAAAAGGTTTTTCAATATTTGGGCAATGTGACCTAATTTTGATCGGAGACGACCCTTATTCAAATTTGACCTAGAAATCATCAAAACAACCTTCCTGACCAATTTCCAGGTAATTTGGATAAAAACTGCAGCCACTAGAGTGTTAAAAAGATTTTTCTATTTTTAGCTCCTGTGACCTAGTTTTTGACCGGACATGACCAATCTTCAAACTTGATCTAGAAATCATCAAAACAACCTTCCTGACAAATTTCCAGAATATTTGGTTCAAAACTGCAGCCACTAGAGTGTTTCCAAGCTTTTTCTATGTTTAGCTCCTGTGGCCTAGTTTTTGACCGGAGATGACCAATCTTCGAACTTGACCTAGAAATCATCAAAACAACATTCCTGACAAATTTCCAGAATATTTGAATCAAAACTGCAGCCACTAGAGTGTTAACAAGATTTTTCTTTTTTTAGCTCCTGTGACCTAGGTTTTCATCGGAGGTCACCCATGATCGAACTCATCCGAGATATTATTGAGACAGATAATCTGACAAAGTTTTATGATGATTGAGGAATAAATGCGACTGCTAGAGTGTTTACGAACTAAATGTGGACGGACGACGGACGACGGACAAACATCGATCATAAAAGCTCACCCTGAGCATGCTCAGGTGAGCTAAAAACATCTTTTCTTACATTTTATTGTAAGCTTTCCCAGTTCGTAAATCGAATATTTTTTTAATATTTAAGCGAAGGAAACATATGCACGTCCCCATGATTACGTCAGACATTCAGCGACTATGTGGATGCGGCGCTAACAAAAGTTTGGCGGCGTAAGTTTTATCAACATTTATGAAAGTACGAGGATTGTCCCACACGGTTGACTGGTTGTCAAGCAAAGATGTACGCCCGTGCTTAATACGATTTTATATTGGTTTTATCACTTTGAAGTTGATTAAGACACATTATTTCAAGAAAGTAAACATGCATTTTGTACGGATCAGTTTATCGAAAACAAAGAACATTTTGTTGCAAAGTGCTTATTTTATAGACATATACGTTATGAATATTTTGGTGAACTAAATAATACAAATGATTTTTACTCAAAGACTGATCCAGAAAAATTAGTTTATTTGATGAAAAACAAATCTAGAACTTTGGCTAAATACATTGTCAAAGCATACTTGTACAGACGACAAAGCATGTATAGATAAATTTAAAATATAAATCAAATATCTTATGAACTAAAAATTAATCAAAGAGTATATATAATAGTTCAATCACGTTATAGCTACGTTATCTACAGATAAGCCTGTTAATATAATCACTTATAAATATTTCATGTTTATAAGATGACTTATAGGCCCATTGGACCGGCTGTATTTAATATGTTGTATAATTTGATTTGTAAAATGAGCCGCGTCATGTCAAAACCAACATAGTGGGTTTGCGACCAGCATGGATCCAGACCAGCCTGCGCCTCCGTGCAGTCTGATCAGGATCCATGCTGTTCGCTATCAGTTTCTCTACTTGTAATAGGGTTTGTAAGCGAACAGCATGGCGCCATGCTGGTCGCAAACCCATTATGTTGGTTTTGTCATGACGCGGCTCAAATATGTTTTCATAAATTAATAATACTTACTTACTTACTTACTTACATACATAAGATATGAAAGCATTAGTTTAGGCCGACTGAGAACAAATTTTCTTCAAAACTTAGTAAGTTGTCAATAACGTATGAAAGTTTCCTAATGTTATGACGACATTTACCGTATGCCTAACACTTTGTGGCATAATCTAAAGGAAATCGCAAAAATATGTACATGTATGTACTTCATACAGTGCTCATATAAGCACAATACAATAAAATTAGGACGAGATCCAGCAGATGGTTATTAATTTAGTGCTGAATAACACCTATGGTCATGGTAAAAAGTTAAATACTGTAAAAGTGACAGAATGTTTTGCGATCATTGATATACAACTGCCATTAGAGGTGACAAAACAGAAATATACAAAATGGGATGCCTAAAGTCAAGCGATCATGAACAGTATAGAAAATTGAAATCTTGTTAATTAGGACAGACATCAAAATTTTCGCAGTTTCTCAGAAATTAAAGACAGTAAAAAGCTGAGTATGCTGAAAAATTAAAAGACAATTTTAAGAAGGTGGTTTGACATAAATAGTTTATCTGTCACAGAGATGATACTTTGAAGGGGAGAAACATTTCCCGGGAAAAAACATTGCACAGAAATAAATAATATACTTGGTTCATAGTACTCGTACGCCTTACAAGGCACCGGTTTTATTTGTGCAACCATTTTGTCCCTTACAACAGAAATGTCTGTACATATATCCGCATAAGTAACCTTAAAAACATTAAAATTTACAATGTAAAGATAATTAGTATATTTGAATGACAATACATTAAATAGAAGAATGATTCATTTTTTCTTCATATATCATCAATAGTTCATTAATCTAAACAAACAAAAACTTATCAAACATGATCAAAATGTTTAAATTATCAAGGTTTAAATATCAACTAAGTGGAAAACAATCTATTTGATAACGACTTACTAATATGTATGAATTAAATGAGATATGATAAATAACCATTTTCTAGTGTTTCCAAACATTTCGATGAAAAAATAAGTATCAACAAATTCGTTCTTAAGAAAGAACAAAGCAGTTATTATAAATTATTATGAATTCCGTTTGTGAGAAAATAATGACATATATATTCAACAACTTAATTATGTCTTTATAGCTTTATGTGCCTGTAAGAACAATATTTACGTTGAAATATTCTGAGAATGAGATACTGGTACCTCATCATAGTAAAGAATGACATTCCTGTCCTCTATTTCAGTCCTTTTGAGAAGCTTATGTTCAGAAATGCTCCACCTGTTAGCTTCAAAACCAGACGGAATACCAACTTCAACAACAATCATGCCACTGATTTCATCTTCTAGCCATCTGGTATATGAAACATATGTATAAAGTATGAAAGTCTGGAAGGTCTTCGTCATGATATTAAGTGTTTTCAAGGAAGCCAATTAGAAACTTTGCGGTATTATTGTTTCAAGCAATAACGAGAGCAAAAAAGGATTAAGAAAGTGTATACTTTGTAGTCAACATTCACTGAGAATTATCCGTATTATATTAATACTTATGAACATAGTCATTATAATCGGGTCTGCAGTAGTGAAATATTGGCTATTTACGTGCCTCTTTTTATTGGTCCTGACTTCCGAGAGACCTGCCATTTTCAAGATTGTTATTTAATTAGCACTAGTTATTTAATCCAATACATATTATCATTATATGTCTTTTGATTATTACCTGACACACGACCGTAATGTAAATCCATTGATTGTTTCTTTGAGTACAGTTACGTTCAGTTTTAAACTCCTGGCTTCAAGGTCCATATTTATGTTATAGAATAAAGATACCTGTTTAAAATAATGAAGCGGTAAGTTATAATTGTTCCTATGTTTTTCCCACTATATTAACTTATAAAGACCTTTAAAATTGTTTATTCAGTAAGTGCTCGCCTATATTGTCTCTTCCCGGTGGCGAGGGTAAACAAACCCAAACACTCACAAAATATTCAGTATTAGTTTGATAATTATCTTTGAAACTTGTATTCAACATTTGCTTACAGTAAAAATATTTTTTAAGTTTCATATCGTTCCATTCACCAATTGTTCTTGAAAGCTTGTCTTCTTTTCTTCATTCTTATATTCAATCAAATGTTAATGTAACTTGATCTTAAATTTACCAAAATCACTAGACTAAAATATAATTTATATACTTACGGTGAAAATAGCTGTTGAGCCCTTCTTTCCCCAGGCGTATATGCTAATCTTACTTGTATCTGTTGACAGCTTTCATTTTTAACAGAAAGTATGATGAACAACGTGAGAGTAACCAATCATATAGTAAATTTTGTGTAGGAACATTATCATTAGAACAACAAAATTTGCATAATTATCAACATTGTAACGTACAAGTTTATACCATCCTATTGGCTACTGCTTCATGCTTTACAAGAGAAAAATCATTTGAAATAAATTTATTTGTTCTACATATTTAATGTACGAGTATATCATAATATTCGAAAACCAAGTATTGTTCACATTTAGTTTAATGACAATTATACGTGTAATAATTTTACTACGAGTACTACAGTATACTATACTTTCTAACTTAGTAAATTAGCGTTGTAATCTTTTAATATACAGTACATGTGTATATTACTAATCACATTTTACGAAAGCACCATGAATGACAACGTTAATATATTTAATGTTTGAACTTGTGATTATAACTTACATCCTCCATCTGCACAATCATTGCATTATTTTCAGTTATTCGGAATGTCTTTTCTCGAGGACGAATGTCTGTGTATGACAACTTTATTGTCATATCTCTAGCAGAGTTTACTGAAGCTGCCATTTCAGACAGAGCTTGTAAACCAATTACTGTATCCTAAAATAATTAACGTCATGAGCTATGACATACAAAAAAATTAAGATGTAAAATGTGTGCATAAAAAAAACAGTTCAATAGTTGCTTCTTAATGTTTTTGATTCCTGTGCACATATTGTTTTATTAACCCCTCACCTTTTTCGTAATGCTAATTTCCCATAGGCCTCTGGGAGTTATTTTTACTGTTAATGCAAGTGTACCACGTGACTTAGAATTTTGTACTGTTACATAGGTAACAGTATTTTTAATAGTATAAAATCTGGTCACGTGGTCTATTTTATAAATAGAATTAAATAAAATGGCCGCCATTTCTTTTCTCGATTCATTCTTATTTTCGACGTTAAACACCGATAGGACATCAATTTCTTCTCAGGAGTAACTATGACACTCATAAAATTTAGTTGTTCGCACCCTGGTGTGCTTTTCGCGTATAAAATATCTTTTTGTTGAATAGTCAAAATACGAACATCCGTTTTAAACGGAAGTAATTTCAATGTAAATAATTATGTGTCAAACTGGAACATGCAGACGGTTTAAGCATGCAACAATGGATTATTCAAAATTTTAATCAGTGAAACGTTACAGATATGGTGGACAGACATAAGATATCATCGTTATTTGTCACAAACCATGCTAAGAATATTCTCGAAACAGAAGGATTAGATTTCACAGATCATAACCGTGTAAATGGGTTAGTGTTTTGCTTTCTAGATAAAACCTAGCTTATTGTATGTTTATAATTTGTAGAAATCATCAGTTGCTTAAAGAATAAAAGAAAAAGAAAACTTCTCAAGTAGGCCTAAAGTACACTTAAAACTTAAAAGGTAAGGGCAGTTTAGTTATTGTTACTTTTGGTTTATTTTTGTAAAAGTTAGAGTGAGTTGACAATTTCAGATCATCACAGTATTTTTGTTCTGGGTAATAAAATAAATAACACATGGGTTTGTGAGTAACAGTAAAAATAGCATCCCTCGTAAAAATACTGTTACCCTCGGCTTCGCCTCGGGTAACAGTATTATCCATGGGATGATATTTTTACTATTACCCACAAACCCATGTGTTATTTATATAATATTGACTTTATAAAATATGAATTAATTGAAAGTTTTTTTGATGATGCAAAAAATTCGATCATGACCATAGTTAGTAATGTGAGACAGAAAAATTATGAGTGGATAAACTAGCCTTTCAATGTATTAGACAATAACTATTTACCAAAGTAAATTAACAACCTAATCAACGGATTATAAAAGTTATTTTATTATTTGAATATTAAAAACATTAATATATATACAATATTAAATTATCTGCTCTAGAACAGAATTGCTCGTAAAATTTCGGTAAAAATAAATGCATTTTTCTTTATGTAAGAGCTAACCTGTGTAGAAATAAAACCACCATATGGGTTCCGTTGAGCAATTAACCATTTTTGTATTAGTAAGCCCTTAACAGTAGACCCCCACTCAACAAACGCCAACAAACCATATGCTGTCATTTCAATTGATGCAGCAAGGGTATTTCGTCCAAAGTGAAATATTGACGTTGGAGGTTTGTTTCGCTCTTCCCAGTACATTTGTCCTGTCACGCAAATAAGAAACATTTAAACAATTTGTTTATCAATCCCGCCTTTAACATTTGATATTTAATTGAAATCTGGCTAAGCTATGGTGATGATTTTAACAAATATTCAACACTTTATTACTTCCTGAGAAAATTGTTTATATTCATAAAAACTTTTATTGTATACCTGTTCCGCCTTTAGATAAGTCATCTAGCATATTTCTAGCACGCCACGCCCCATTATGGTCAGTTATGGTTAATGCATAAGCTGATATTGCAACAGTATAGACTGATGTCTGATTCTCTAGATTGTTAGCTAAAAAATTGGAGGCATCTTTAATGGACTTGTCAAGTCGATTGAGACAGTCGTCGCAAAACTAGATAAACGTGACAGAAAATATTATTTAGGTGATATATCTAGTAAAGGCTAATTTTATTCAATAGTTAAATTTATACTTAATTTCAAAAACAAATTAAACCAATTTTATTTTTTTTAAATTAAAGATTAATCTTATGCTTTGTACTGTCCGCATATTAATATTAACTTTCCATTTTGTATACATTATCCGGTGGTTTGTTGCAGCGTTTTTTAGGTATATAACCAAAACATGAAAATCGCCATCACAATAAGAGAAAAGTAATTGCTAAGAAAAGTGTATTCAAACTAATAAGGTATATTTTTTTATCACAAACCAAATAGGCAGCGCTTACGCAAAGAAGGTATGAGTCTACCTAGTTATTATTTATTGTTTCATTATTATCTATATGGAAACCCTTTCTACTATTCCGCTATGAAATGCTTGCAAATCTGTTCATGTGCAGCAGCGACAAATGAACCAACAGGACCAGTGAAACCGAAATGCTTAAACATGTTGTGAAATAATTTTGTATTGTTGTAATTGATATTATATGTCAAAATCTATAAAATAATACAGAGCTTGGTAATAAAAGACCAGAAAGAACTAAAAAAAC